>NC_140509.1:83323865-83496365 GCF_964339955.1 Pipistrellus hanaki
ATTAGACAGCTTTATGGGGTGAAGGTCCCCCTTCGGTGTGACACACCCAGGCCCAGCATGCCACTGTGGAGAGCACTTTGTGCTAAAACAATTCCAAAGAGTTTTTATTTTTACTTTGTTTATTCCCCCTCCTGCGTGTAGGCCACGAGCCAGACGGACCTGGAAAACTGGGTCACCGCCATCCACTCAGCCTGCGCATCCCTCTTCGCCAAGAAGCGAGGCAAGGAGGACACGGTGCGGCTGCTGAAGACCCAGACCCGGAGCCTGGCCCAGAAGATCGACATGGACAGCAAGATGAAGAAGATGGCCGAGCTGCAGCTGTCCGTGGTCAGCGACCCCAAGAACAGGAAAGCCATCGAGAACCAGGTACCGCTGCCGCCGGCGGGTTCAGGTGGCCTTGCCCGTCTCCGGGAACAGTTGCCGTGGCTCCTCACCCGGCTCCTCGTGGCTGCGTGTTGGTGGCGTGGGGGTGGGCTGTGCGGTGCCCATCTCGTACGGTGTTCTGTGCCCGAAGCTTTGTTCCTAATATCGAGTGGCTCCCCCTTGCCTCGCCGAGTCTCTCAGAGACTGTCCCTTTCGGGACAAACCCCGAAGAATAAAACACTAGAGCAGTGGTCGGCAAACTGCGGCTCGAGAGCCATGTGCGGCTCTTTGGCCCCTTGAGTGTTTAGCTTAGGAGCACCCTAATTAAGTCAATAGCAATGGACCTACCTATATAGTTTAGGTTTAAAAATGTGGCTCTCCAAAGAAATTTCAGTCGTTGCCCTGTTGGTATTTGGCTCTGCGGACTAATGAGTTTGCCGACCACTGCCCTGGAGGGTGAGAGGTCAGATCGCTGTGTCTGTGGGCCCAGAAAGCAGCGTTGCTTCTGCTGCAGACGAAGTGCTGAGGATCACGCCGCCTCTGGTCTGACCTCATGTAACAACGAAACAGGCAGAGTGGCGCTCTGTGCCGTTCAGAGGAGTAGCAGCTTCTGAGCATGTGTTTCTCTGCTCAGACAGCCCACCACGTGGGCGCGTGCCATGACAGTTCCGTGCTCCGTGCTCCGTGGTCCGGTGCCTCCGACGGTTCATGCGCCCACTCAGCCCTCACGGCGACTGGAGGGGGGGGGGGGGGAAGCGTGGCTCTCCAAGCCTGCACCTGAGGCCACACCGTAGCCCTCTGGAGGGATGCCCCAGCCTGGAGTTTTCAAGACTTTCTGTATTCTCGCATGTTTAGCTCCAGGGAGAGAGGGAAAGCTAGTGCCATGGAATGGCTCCTGGCTAGTCTCCCTCCCCCTCCTCCTCCTCCTCCTCCTCCTCCTTCTCCAACTCCTCCTCCTCCTCCTCCTCCTCCCACTCCTCCCCCTCCTCCTCCTCCTCCTCCTCCTCCTCCTCCTCCTTCTCCTCCTTCTCCAACTTCTCCTCCTCCTCCTCCTCCCACTCCTCCTCCTCCTCCTCCCCTCTCCTCTCCTCTCTCTGGCCGCATGAAGTCCAAGCCAACATGTTTAGAAATTTAACATTTCCATTAAATGTAACTTGATCCCCTTGCCCACAGTAGGTAAATACTTACTTGGTGACGTCACCGTTGGTGTGATTCTCTGGGTGGGATGTGAGGGCTGATGCCCACACAGAGCCAAGGTCTGGGTGGTTGGGTGCGAAGGAGAAACTGTTTTAAAGACTTCGGGCAGTTCTCACTTGTGGCCCATTCTACATCCCGTGACAGGATCCTCACCTCCGTGGTTCTTTAAGCACAAATACGACTAATTTTTCATTTCAACTGTCCCCTCCCCCACCCTGCTCTCCTCACCCCTCCCTCCCACACACACACTCACCATCTCATGCCAGCCGGGCTTGTGGATTTTGGGGAGGAAATCACTTGGATTGCTCTTCAGAAATTCCACCGGAAAATCTGCTCCTCACCACCGTGGCAGGCTGTCAGGGTGTTTTCCCAGAGGGCTTTGCAGCGGGCCACGCGAACTCCCTTTTCTGCACCCACTGTCCTCGCCTGGCCTGCCTCGCAGACACGAAGGGTGTGCAGTGTGGGGGGAACGAGCACGTGCGTACGATTACTTTTACGAGATGGCCTGTGCAGGACGTTATGCGCAGCTACAAAGGCAGAGGCATTTACAAACCCAGACCAATAAGCACGCGGTCTCTCACACACCCCCCCAAGCATCGTTTTCTATAAAGGACCTTTGGAGAACGTCTTTAAAAGAGCAGTGCTTTATCCACTCCCTTGAAAGTCTGAACTTTACTGTATTTTACGTGAAAGAAAATATTGTTTTATTCGTGTAGGGCTTTCCCCCAGAGACCCCAGGAATCTCAGGAAAAAGCCATTCATAGCTTCATAGCCGAACTCCCAGGGCACACTGCATCACACAGGATGAAGGCTCTGCGACAGGCCTTGTTGGGAGAACTGGGTGGACAAGGTCACGGTGCGTGGCTTGTCCGAATGAATAAAAAGACTCTGACCACAATGACGGCTGGACTTCCTCCCGGTGGGTGGTGATGCTTTGCTTTAAGACACCCATCGGATGGTCTGGCCCCCGGGCCGCTGGGGCCTGGGTGGGGCAGAATCACGCAGCTTTGATGGGAGCGGATCCCGTGTGGAGCTGGGATTCCTTTGAAGTTGGGAGGCAGGAAGAGCTGCAAATTAAGTCCAGTGAGGACTTTTTTTTTCCCCCCTTTCTGTTTATTATTTTCAACAAGTAAACAGGGACAGAACCTCACCACCCTCAGGCAGTCGTGGCTTTCTTCCAGAGGGCTCCCCCCCCCCCATATCCCTGCTGAGCTCAGTGCCTCTCTCACTCCCCCTGGGTCAGTGGGCCGGAGAGGGAGGGGCGGTCAGAGGGGGGAGGGGCAGGGGGGCGCACACTCATGGTTGGTGGCCCTGGGAGGGCTCTGGGTTTGTGAAACGTGGGCTTCGTCTTAAATATTTACTTCACGTCTTAAAATGAGGGAGGGTGGATTGAATGTGGACAATTGGAAGCTGGCGAGAGGAACAAAGCCTGAGAGAAATGCGATGCCTATGGGGGGGGGGGGCGGGGCAGCAACTTGGGGAGTAAGGGATGGAGGGCCTGTGAAGGGTTTTGAGGGAGACATGGCCAGACGATAGAGGTGCCGGGCCACAGCGAGGCCTCCTTCAGGAGGCAGCGGGGGCTGGCGGGAGGATCTGGGGCAGGCGATGAGCATTCGGCTTAGCTCTGCGAGCGCAGGTCTGGGCCAGGCAGATGCGCACAGTCCAGGGGCTCGGAGGAGAGGCCGCCTTAGCCCTCAGGTGCTCTCCGATGAGCAGGGTGACAGAGAGCTTAGCGTGGAAGGTCCACATCTTACAGTGAGTTCAGGGCCAGTGATGTTCCAGAGTGCTTGGAAGACACACTGGAGGCGTGGCCTCCTGTGCAGTCAGGAAGACTTCCTGGTGGAGGGGTGCCTGAGTTGCTCCTTAAAGGATGAGACGGAGTCATCGGAAGAGGAGTGGAGCTGGGCGTTCCAGGCCCAGGGCCAGCATGGGTGAAGGCAGTGCCCCTGGCGTGTGACTGTTCGGCACATGATGTGCAGGCGGGAGAGACGGAGGGTGAGCAGGCCCGCCTCTAATTAGCCAGGCAGTGGCTGGTTTTATATAAAAGAGAAATTAATCCTTAATATACGTGTTTTCATGACTTGGAATTTTCAGCTCAACTTGATGGGAAGCATCTACACTAATAAAAGAGTAAGAAGCAAATTGACCATATATCTTTGCCATACCCACTGGCCAATCAGGAGTGAGTATGTAAATTAACCCGCCAACTTTGTTGGGTTAATTTGCATACACAGGCGCTGAGTGGCCAGGGGCAGGGCGAGATGCGTATGTCATCACCATGGCAAAGACGCAGGCGTCTGCACGCTCCAGAAGCTCGGGCCTCTGGGCAGCGTGGGAAGGCGGACAGGCTGCTCCTAGGCCGGAGCGAAAAGGTGGCTCCAGCCGGAGGGAAAGCAGTGTCGGTAGCCAGGGGAAGGAAGGTCTATTTTGCCACAAATTTTTGTGCACCGGGCCTCTAGTATTTATTAAAAAGCTGAATTTCCTGGCATGTGAGTTATACCTAGGAGGCAAAACAAAACCACCTCAGCTGTTGTGCTAACCACCAGTTAGCCTCAGCGTGGTCTGCGTCACTGCGTGGGCCTCTCTGTGAAGGTAGGTTTTGGTGCTTGGAACGTGGAGCTTTTCAGCTTCTTCTGTCAAAAGGGAAGGACACTCATCTTTCAGGACAAGCCTGGTGGTGGACGAATGACCAAGCACTGTGATCAGATGACTGAGGGGTAGAAAATACTGTGTGAGGAGGGCTGGGCGGGGCCTGCATGTGCCGGTCATCTTTTTATGTGTCATTACTCATCTGCTGTGTCCGGCCGTGGACGCCATCTCCTCCCCCTCCCACTTTCCAGCGCTCAGCAAATGAATACAGCTATGCTAGCAATAAAGAGGAAACTTGTACACTGTATCTGTGGAAGTGCTCAGAAATGGGAGTTTTCCTCCTCAATATTGTTAATTTTTCCATTTGGAATGAAAGACAGTGGAAACTTCCTTAGAGCACGTTTTCTTTATCCTTGTTATTTTTTGTTTTGTGCATGTTTAAAAGAAAACACACCTGGCCAGTGAGGGTCAGTGTTTGAGCGTTGACCTATGAACCAGGAGGTCACGGTTCGATTCCCGGTCAGAGCACATCCCCGAGTTGCTGGCTCAGTCCCCAGGGTGGAGCGTGTAGGAGGCAGCCAGTAGAGAATTGTCTCTCCTCATTGATGTTTCCATCTCTCTCTCCCTCTACCTTCCTCTCTGAAATAAATAAAAAATTATTAAAAAAAAAGAAAGAAAGAAAGAAATGAAAGCCTACTCTTCAAAGAAGTTGAGTTTTTATCCTCATGTCCTGGATTTATTTTAAAAATGAAGAAATACCTACGGGCAATTATCAGTTTTTCAGGAATTTGGAAAAATGAAGAAAAAAAAAACCCCACAAAAAACAAAAAAACAGCCTTGGTACAGGAGAATTGATTTGGAGCATTTTAATTTTAGGTAATGTTAGGGGGGGAAAAAAAATCTCCAGAATATCTCTGAAAAATGTGATGTTAGATAACATTACTGTTTTAGTGATGATGATTGCATTTTCCTAAAGTAGAGTATGTCTAAGTAGCTACAAAATTGTCTTCTATTTCTCCCTTTACTTAAAAAAAAAAAATATCTCCATCTCCTCTTTCACCTCATCTTTTGAAGGACAATTATAAAATATAACCTTACTTTAAATTTGGGCTGAACTTGCACGTGGCTGATAGGAAATTGAAATGCAAAATGTTCGCATGACCCTCGAAGGATGTTATAAATATCCAAATAGGCCCTCAAATGAGAGCATAGATGGTCTTACATCCTGTGTGTAGAACACGCGGGGGCTGGGGGTGGGGAAACAGTTGGTAATTGGATGGGAATTTAAACACAAAGTGTAAGTAGCTCTTGGATGGACACGGCTAGCCAGCTGCCTTAGGAGGGAGAGCACCTGGGCCAGCTGTGTGGTGAGTACGCTGTAGAGGCCCCCGCAGACTGTTCCCTCAGCACCGCTGTGAGCCTTGCCGGTCTGGAAGGGCAGCTCCCGATGTGACCCTGGGCAAGGCCCCTCCCCCCGCAGCCTCATCGCCGATATTGCCAGACCTTCTCAGTGTTACAGGATCTGTTCTGAGCTCGTGCATCCAGTCTTTCTTCTTTTTCTTTTTCTTTTTTTTTTTTAAAAAAAAACCAAACATTTCTTTATTGATTTCAGAGAGGAAGAGAGAAGAAAAGGGAGATAGGAATATCAATGACGAGAGAGAATCATTGATCGGCTGCCTCCTGAACACCTCCCCTTGGGGATCAAGCAGCAACCCAGGTGTCCTTGGACAGAATGGAACCTGGGACCCTCCAGTCCGCAGGCTGATGCTCCATCCAGTGAGCCAAGCCGGCTAGGGCTCTTTTCCTTTGTTTAATCTTTTATTTTTCTCTTTGTGTAAACTTAATTAATTAATTTATTTATTTAAGTTCTTCATTGTTTAAAGTATTACACAGGTCTCCTTTCCACTGTCTCCTCTTCCCTCCACGTAATCCACGCCTCTGCCTCCATGTCTGCACTGTCATGTCCCCCCAAGTCCTTCCCTACCACTTTGGTGACTCTGTGGAAAAAAAAAAAAGTCAAATATTTCATTGTTCTTATCCAACCACAAATCCTCATTTAACCCCCATGACTGATTCTCTATAAAAAACCGTGACCTTAAAAAACCAGGTAATTACTGTCTTGAGCTGTGGGCTAAGATGTGTGACTAATGACGGCTTACTTTCCTCAGAGTCCTATGGGGATGAAGGATGCATTAGTCAGGGTGCTCCAGAGGCATGGAACCGACAGGAGATATGAAAAGATAGAGAGAGACTTATTAGAAGGGATAGGCCCGTGTGATTATGGAGGTGGGCGAGTCCCAGGATCTGCAGAGTGAGTCGCAACCGGAGACCCGGAGAGCTGGCCCCCGGCCCAAGAACGGCAGCTCCAGGTGAAGGGAGAGACAGTGTTCCATTCAGTTCAAGTCCAAGGGCAGGAAAAGCCAACATCTCAGTTGGAAGGCCATTAGGCAGGAGGAATTCTTCCTTGGGTGGGGGTAGTGGGGAGGGGAAAGGGGTTCAGCCTTTTTGTTCTATTCGATGAGGCCACCCACATGAGAAAGGGCACTCTGCTCTTCAGTCGACCCATTTGAAGTTAATCTCACCCAAGAGCACCCTCCAAGAAGCACCCAGAATACAGTTTGACCGCACAGCCGGACACCCTGGGCCCAGTCAGATTGACCCACAGAAGGAGCCACCACAAAGACTCCGCCAGTAAAGGATCGGAAGCATTCATTGTTGAAATAGAGAGGCCCAGAGGTCCCATCTCATCTGTGTTTTCTACTAATTCCAATGTAAGACTTACCTCTACAATGTCCAGCATTCACCGAGATACCCATTTTTTGAACTCGAGCAAACGTCTTGAGCTTCGTAAGACCTGCTTTAAGCTGTTGGGTCTGCCAGCCCTGTCTTCCCTCCAACAAGCCCAGGCATCCGAGTCCCATTCCTCCCGGGAATTCATCTGCACCTTGCCCCACGTTTCGGGTGGAGAGGGCTAGGTGTGCTGGAGATGATCGCGGCGATTCTGACCAAACGTTGGTTCCCTGTTTAAGATGGAGCTGTCTTTGCCTTCCAGTTGCACTTTGATGTGGAGTCACACAAACACATCATGCCCTTAAACATAGTTTGTGAAGTGCAGGAACTGGTGACAGTGTGAGAGATTGGCCTCTTCCTCCATCTCTAGTGCTTGGCATAGACTTGGATTTTACTTTATTTTATGTCTCTATCTTCTGGCATCCAATGGCTCCTTGGTTTTCTTTCTCTCATGCATCCGCCCTCTACAGACCATCTAGAAAGTGTCTCAGAACTGGTTCACCTGGAGATGTGGATAAGGGAGAAGCTTTAATAAACAGTGACACTTTATTAGAAGACGCAACAGTGCATTTATAACTGGATTTCCAGGAATCGGCTGGAGAAGACAGTTGTGAGACAGGCTGGGAGAATTCTTCCCTTGTGCCTGATAGCTTTGTTCGTCTTGATCGCTAATGTGCATTTGCTTCTTACTGTCTGAGTTACTTATCAGAATGTGCAGGAATGGAAAGCCACCCCCCTTCCCCCCCCCCCCCCCCCCACACACACACACACACATGTCCAGCATCCATTTGTGTGGCATCCAGCGCATCTGTCAACGTGAAAGGAACGGCACAAAGAGGGAAAGCTGACTTCCCGTTCTGCCTCCCGCCTACGTCCGGTGTCTCCAGAGGTCGTGCCCCGCGGGCAGGGCACCGTGGGGACCCCGCCACAGTGCTGTCTGACCCTCTGGCTGTGTTCGGGCTGGCGGGCGGGCTGGGGCCGGGTGAGGGTGGAGGGCTCATTCCAACCAGCGCAGTGTGTGAAGGGCTCACGCGTTCCGTCTGACCCGTGATCGCGCCTCCTCCTCCTCTAAGTCGCCCTGTTCTCCTCCCGCAGATCCAGCAGTGGGAGCAGAACCTGGAGCGGTTCCACATGGAGCTGTTCCGGATGCGCTGCTACCTGGCCAGCCTGCAGGGCGGCGAGCTGCCCAACCCCAAGAGCCTCCTGGCCGCCGCCAGCCGCCCCTCCAAGCTGGCCCTGGGCCGGCTGGGCATCCTGTCCGTCTCCTCCTTCCACGCCCTGGTGAGTCCCCCGGGCGGGCCAGTGCTGTTAGAGCAGGCAGCGGGCGCCGCCAGGCAGCTTACCCCCCCGCCCCCATACCACCCTCAAGTCTCTAAACTGCTCTGCACCAGGTGTGTTCTCGAGACGACTCTGCTTTCCGCAAGCGAACGCTCTCGCTGACCCAGCGAGGAAGGAGCAAGAAGGGCCTGTTTTCCTCTCTGAAAGGGCTGGACACGCTGGCGAGGAGAGGCAAGGAGAAGCGGCCCTCCCTCACTCAGGCAAGTGCCTCCGTCTGAGCCGTCACAGGCCTCCCGGGACATCCTGGTCCTCCCCCCACCCCCACCACACACACACACACACACACACACACACACACACACACACGCCGTGGCAGATCCTGGGTCCCCCCCCCCCCCCCCCCACACACACACCCATAAACACACCACGGCAGACCCTGGGTACCCCTCACCGCTGCAAATCATACATGCTCCCTGTCCGTTAACAATGGCATTAGTTGGCCCATAGGAATGCAGCCTGAGCCTGGACTTCCCCCCAGATGAAGCACACACGTTGCTCACTTTCCCTTTGGTGCCCCTTGCTCCCTCGGGGTGCTTGGTGACACAGGAAGAAGAATCAGAAAAGAATCCCCACTTTTCATTGCCTTCCGTACTCATATGTATGTCTCCTGTGGACTTCCTGTTAAAATAAACATGCGTGACTAGTAATCAGAGCAGCCGCAGCTACATTCGCTGGGCCGTGCCAGGCACGTGGCTTCCTGTGCCCTGGACCAAGTGGGCCTTCTGTCGTTGCATTGGTCAGACGGGGGGCCTGCGGCCTGGGCAGTGAGGGGCTCCTTACCCTGCTCGCCCAGTGGCCGCGGGGCCGGGGCTTGGCCATCCTGCCCCACACGCTGGCGGCTGCGGCCACTGCCTGTCCCGGAGGAAGGGCGGCTGTGCGAACATTCTATCCCATAAGGAACAGCCGGAGCACTTGGTGCTGGAGTGCGGCCCCCGGACAGGGAAATGTTTTCAGGAGCTTCTGAGAGCTCATGGCGGAAGCACTTGCTAGCACCGAGTTCAGGGCGACCTGAACTTCAGGATGCTGACTGCCATGGTTTAGGGTTACTGTTTCTCCAGAGACTCTGGAGCATGTGAGTTATCTATCATACGATGATGGAAGGCAAGAGGGAAAGTGTTCGCGATGACGTCCGGAGAGGGTCTTGTTTTGATTTTTGACAGGTGGCTATTCCTCTGACTGCTGCCCTATCATCTGGAAGCGAGGGTCACCTTTTATGGAGCTTTATTTTAGGATTTTTAAAAATAATATATTTTATTGATTTTTTACAGAGAGGAAGAGAGAGGGATAGAGAGTTAGAAACATCGATGAGAGAGAATCATTGATCGGCTGCCTCTTGCACACCCCCTACTGGGGATGTGCCCGCAACCAAGGTACTTGCCCTTGACCGGAATCGAACCTGGGACCTTTCGGTCCGCAGGCCGACGCTCTACCACTGAGCCAAACCGGTCTTGGCTATTTTCGGATTTTTATGTAGCTTTTTACTTGATGATGCGTGACAGGTTTGTGAACTTTAAGAAGTTGACTTGTCCAAGGGCTTTCTATTAGCAGGACTTACGATGGATTTGAAAATAAGTTTTTCCAACATTGCCATTCATGATTAGAATTAATTGTTTAAATTGGGCTCAGATTGCCAAACAAACAAACAAACAAACAAACAAACAAAAAAACCTTCTTGTGATTCATTGGCCAGCCCCACGGCGCTCTCATGGGCAAGAGGGAAGTATTATTGCATCTGCTTTATAAAGCACATGCATTTAAACAGCTCCCCCCATTTATTGTAACTCAGCACCCCTTCTGGTACAGGGATGCAATTCCTTGGACTCACAGGGCTGTTTTCGGGGCGTCTTTATGCTTCAGGACTGCAGACTCATAACCAGGGTTAGTGGAGATGCAGACTGGATTGAGGGCATTTGTGTTTATAGATCCCTGGGCCTTAGCAATCTGCCCGCAGCTGGTTGAATGATGAGCATTGCACGTCAGGAATTTCCCTCCGCTAATCACTCCTGGAGGATGTTTACCACGCATACAGGGCGTCTGTGTGCAGACAGGCAGCGGATCGCGTTCGTTAGTGTAGCCCCGAGAGGCAGGCGGTCAGTCCTGAGCGGCGGGAGGAGGGCCGGGCGGTTTTAGATATTCCCCGCCCGGTGGTGCCTCGTGGACAGGTCAGCATGAGTCACCCTGACATGAAATCTGTTCAGGGTGGAGTCCAGCCAGTCAGTCCTGTTGGAGCGTTTTTTAGGGGCCTGGGCAGCCCCAGGGGAAACTGTGTAGGTGCTGCCTGATGAGTAACAGGAGCCTCGAGGTGTGCAGGGCGGCGTCTGCTATGGAGATGGTGACAACAGCCCCCCAGGAGGCTCAGGACGGCTCCACGCAGACGCCGAGGCCAGGACCTCGAGCTCTCCCGGAAAATTGGCTCCGGGCGGCCCAACGGTCTGTGGCTTCCGGTGAAGGAAGTGTCACATTCGTCACGGGCTCCACCCGGGGAAAGTGCTACTGTGGGCTTTTAAAGTGGAAAACATGAATGAAACCATGTACTCTTGACTATAACATAGCATTTGTTTAAGTAGAATATTAGTATGGAACTCTATAATACATACATACATGTACAGATGGATGGAAGGGTGGAAGGAAGAAAAGAAAGGGAAGAGAGAAAGGAAGACAGACAGACATTGGTGGTTTTTCAATATTAACTGATGCTTGGACATCAGCCCAAGAAGGAAGCGCACCCCTTCTCCTGTGACATTGTCCTGTTGTTGGGAGCACCCAGAGCTGGGAGCTGCCCTCTTTGCCCCCTCCCATCTCACTTGCTAATGGGCTTCCCTTTACCAGCAGCCCTGGTGGCGTGGGCCCATGTGTGACAGGCAGGCTGTGATTTGCTCCTCACTTCCCTTCAGTGATCCAGGCGGTAATTACAGGCCATTTGATCCGGGAGCATCTGCTGTGAGAATGCGGGCTTCCGTTTCCCTCCTCCAGGCTCCGGTGAATGCTTCTGTGGGAGCTGCCCTCCGGAGGGCTGAAGTGGTTTGTAAACCGTAACCAGCTCCCAGCTTCCAGCTTCCAGCTCCCAGCTCCCAGCTCCCAGCTCCCAGCTCGTCTGCAGAGGCCAGAGGGCAGGTCAGCCGTGTGGCTCTGGGTTCGTGGCCAACTGGCCGGAGCTGGACCGCACGGTGGGAGGTCTGATCTTCCGTGCTCACCATGGGTCCCGAGGAGGCCCTCACCAGGTCTTCACAGTGATTGTCACAGAACCACAGCGGTGAAATCTACTTCCGTGTAATGCCTCCCTCCAGGCTGGGCTTCAGAAGGTTCTTTCACAAGGTTGGATCCTTCGGCCTTGCCTGTGTTGCTCAGTTGGTTGAGCATCAACCAGGAACCAAGAGGTCACTGGTTTGATTCCTGGTCAGGGCACATGCTGAGGTTGCTGGCTTGATCCTTGGTAGGGGGCATGCAGGAGGCAGCCAGTCAATGAAGTTTCTCTCTCGTTGATGTTTCTCTCTATTTCTCTCCCTTCCTCTTTCTCTAAAATAAGTAAAATATATATATATACCCCAGCGTGCCTCCCCCCACCCACCCCCCCCACCCTGCCAAATGAGGCTGATATTTTAAGCATCCTTTAAAGGGGCAGATACTGAAGCCCGGAGCCTGGAGACAGATCTCCAGCCCTGACAAGGCTGGGATTTGACCCAGATTGTCTGTTATATTTCCAGTCTCCGTCTGCCTTCTGCAGGAGCTGGAAACTGGAATGGGCTAATTGGAAGATAATTTTGAGGGGGAAGGGAGTGAGGGAGGGGGAAGCAGGCTGGGTTTGCCCAGGCTTGACACGGGTAGCCAATCATGTGCTGTGGGGGAGGGAGCGGTAAGGATTAATCTGGAAGGAGGGCTTTCCAGATGGCTCCTTTGGAGACGCTGCTTTCCAAGATCGGTTCCTTTTCAGGAATGCGGGAGGCTGCTCTCCCCGGCTGCTGAAAATAAAGCATGTGTGTTTCCAGCCTGGACAGCATTGTCCCCGGAGGAAATCAATCCAGTTTTCTGTCCAAACGGGCAAAACTTGTAACACCTAGGAGAGCTGTAAGCACCAAACAGCCTTTCCTTTTTCTAGTCCAAATGAATGAATTAGTTCCACATTCTCGATGCTTCCTTTGCGTAAGCACGTTTTACATCTGTAATTGCATACACTCTGGGGTGTGTGTGTGTGTGTTTCACACAGAAAAATCTTATGTAAATATTCATGGCGGCATCTCCTGAGTGGTTTGGGACCCTCTGGGCCTTGTTGGACGCCTTCTCTCCTGCGCTCCACTCCACCTTAGGCCAAAGGTAGGCTCAGGTGGTGACTCCTCCGAGCTGCTGTGGGCAGAGCCCTGATGCATGGAGTATAAAATGCGTATTTCTTCCGTCCTCCCTTCCATCTCTGCACCTCCCTGCACCCTGTCCTCTTGTCCAGGACTTCTTCCCTGGCAATGATCTGTTAATTTGTCCTCTTGAATTTTTAGGGAACATGAAAAAGTTGACACTGCACAAGCACATTTAAATAAGATATGGGAAGCCTATGTAGGACCCACGTTCTGGGTGTTTGCAAGTCAGCACCCAGGTGCTGGGTGTGTCCTGGGTGCTGGTCGCACTGTGTTAGGGCGGGAGGAGGCCGGAGGCTCTGCTGTTGTGTCAGTCACCCTAGCACCCGGGGGTGCCCAGGCCACTGTGGCCAGAGACACAGGCCAGAGGCTCAGAACTGCGTGGACTTGGGGGAGGGAGGCGAGCAGGCGAGGCTTCACCAGGTGGGTGGTGTTTGAAACGAGGGCAGAGGCTATGAATGGCATCAGCACTGCCGCTGTGGCACAGGGTCCTGAGCAGGAATCCGGAGGCAGACACAGCACTGACTCCCGGGCGGGGAATGAATGGCGGGCGGGCGTCCTGCATCGCAAAGGGGAACGGGAGCAGGAGGTGGCAGCCTTTTCGGGGGAGGTGACTGCCCAGCTGATATTTCCGTGGAGTGTCAGGGTGGTGAGCACACACTGGGCCAGGTTCTCGGGTTCAGATCCCCACGATACCACCGCCCTCGCTCCTGTGTGAGCTCAGGCAAGGTTCGAGGGCTTTCCCAGCCTCGTGTTCCTCACCTGCTCAAATAGAGGGCTGTGGGTCCTGAGTGGCCGACAGCGGGCCAAAGCGGATGGCATCAGCCCTGTGTGCCGGCCTCTGATGGGAGGGAGGGGCGCGGGGGGGCAGGGGGGCTAGTTGTGGATTGGCATTTCTCATGTCCCTCTCCCACCCGTCTGTCCTCAGCCACATTTCTCCTGTTTGTTCCCAAAGTGCCAGATCAAACTGCTTTGCCTCAGGAATCAGGACTCCGATGTCCTGAGTGTGGTTTCTTACTCCACAGTGCCCCCTGGTGGGGGCTGGGTGGATTCTGAGTCAGCCTGGTCTGCGAGGCTGGGAAGGCAGCCAGTCCCTGCTGTGGCTGCCTCGCCTGCTGAGGTCACAGCGCTCTGCCCAGGTGATAGCACCCGGGAGGCTCTCCCAGCGGAGAGGACGGGGAGGACGGGGAAGATTGGGAGGACGGGACAGGGAGGACGGGATGGAGAGGACGGAGAGGACGGAGAGCACGCGGCCCTGTGAGATGCGGACCCTCAGGAGAGCGTGGTGTCCGTGCTGCTTCACCGTCCTTGGCTCCAGGCACCTGCTCCTCTGCCTCTTTTTCCTGTCGTTTTGGCACGTGGGGTTCATGTTCGCCCTGGGCTGTCGTCACGTGTCCAGGAAAATACACAGAAAGTGGCAGGTCCATGGAGGTCCAGAAATGCCTCTCAGAGACGATCAGCCCTTTTAAAGACAGCAGCACAGAGGGTAGGTCTTCCCTTGCTTGGCTGAGCCTGTTTGTGTTTTTTAAAAAATTTCCTTAATATATCTATGTTTGTTTTCAACTCCTCCACAGGAGGATCTTTTATTTATTTGTTTTTTTAATGCTTGGAATTCTAAGTAAAATTATCCATCAATAAGAACTTGAATGTGTGCCCTGACTGGTTTGGCTCCGTGGATAGAGCGTCGGCCTGCGGACTGGAAGTTCCCAGGTTCCATTCTGGCCAAGGGCATGTACCTTGGTTGTGGGCACATCCCCAGTAGGGAGTGTGCAGGAGGCAGCTGATTGGTGTTGCTCATTGACGTTTCTAACTCTCCATCCTTCCCCCTTCCTCTCCGTAAGAAAATCAATAAAATATATATTTTTTAAAAAAGAACTTGAATGTATGACGCGGGGGATAGAATTCTGGGTCGTATTGAATCCCTGTGTAAGGTTCCTGCTGTGGAAGGTGTTTTCACATAATATATCCTCTCCTTTGCTCACAAACTCGAATTGTGAGTTAATGACCTGGTGCGGTTATATGATAACACCTGCTCCTGCGTAGGGGACACAGGTCAGCGAGGGCAGGGTCCCGTCCTAGGTCACCGCCTGCTGGTTGAGCGTTTGTGGCTCGAATATCAGGTCTCTCCATCCCTCGGGTCTCTGCTTTGCCACCAGACCCACGTAGGAACCTGGTCGGAGGCAAGCATTTCTGATCGACTTGCTAAATGTTCTCTGGTTTTCTTTATAAAACATTGGTCATGCAGGTTAGCGTGAGGTCATTGAGTGACCGCGGGGACGAAGGTTAGGAAACTCAGCCTGTTCGGAAAAGGCTGATGTGTGGGGATGATTTCCAAAAGGATGTGGGGCAGCTGAAGGACAGGAGCCTTTCCTCAGGATGCGGGGCTGGTTTTTAGGAGCGAGTAGAAACCAGAGAGAAGGAAAGCGTGCTTGGCTTACGTAGAGGCAGGCGGGCATCTGGGCCATGGGTGAGAGTGTCGCAGAATTCACGAGGATCCTGGCTCAGAGGCAGTGAGGAGGCAGAGTGCGTAGTGGCCAGAACATGGGCCAAAGAGTCAGTTGACTTCCTCTCGGCCTCCCTGGCATCAGTTTCCTGTGTGTAAAACGAAGAAGGAAAAACTGGGGTTGTCTGCCAGCCCCAGAGGATCAAGAGAAGCCAGAGATGAAAGGAGTGTGAAAGGGTTAAGATAAAACTAGAGGCCCAGTGCATGAAATTCATGCACTGCGCGGGGGGGGGGGGGGGGGGGGAGGTGTCCCTCAGCCCAACCTGCACCCTCTCCAATCTGGGACCCCTCAGGGGATGTCCGACTGCCCGTTTAGGCCCGATCCCTGTGGATCTAAACCAGCAGTAGGACATCCCTCTCACAATCTGGGACTGCTGGCTTCCAACCACTCACTTACCTGCCAGCCTGATCACCCCCTAACCACTCCCCTGCCAGCCTGATAGACACTTAACTGCTCCTTGCTGGCTCAAATGCCCCCAACTGCCCTCCCTTACAGGCCTGGTCCCCCCCAACTGCCCTCCCCTGCAGGCCTGGTTGCTTCTAACTGCCCTCTCCTGTTAGCCTGGTCGCCCCTAACTGCCTCCTCTGCCGTCCCAGTCACCCCCAACTGTTCTTCCCTGAAGGCCTGGTTGCCCCCAACTGCCCTCCCCTGCTGGCCTGATCGCCCACAACTACCTTTCCGTGCTGGCCATCTTGTGGTGGCCATCTTTGACCACATGGGGGCGGCCGTCTGTGAGAAGGCGTGAGGGTCAACTTGCATATCACCTCTTTATTATATAGGATAGTCCCGTAAATGAAGGGGATATGATTGCAGTAGTTTCCCTCATTTTAAAAAAATCCAGTCAGCCTGAATTTCCTTTTGGAATGGGAAAACAGGTGGACGAGCTTCTGCACATGTGCGGCTCGGCGGTGGACGGTGCTCCCCGAGACCCCCCGTGGGAAGCCCAGACCTACATTCACTTCCAGGACAGCCAGGGCGTTACCATGGTCATCAAGCCGGACCACAGAGTGGAGGACATCCTGACCTTGGCGTGCAAGGTAACGGGTTTCGCTGCAGAGATGTGATTCTGAGGAAAAAGAATCATTAATGTCGCATTCCTGTGCCTCCTACGTCTGTGGTCCTCAGACCTCCCTTTCTACCCCAGGGAAATGGAAACGTCTTACTGGGCGTGTTTGTTAGCGTTCTCCGTTTTTCTTCTTTCAGAAGGCAGGCTGGCTAGGGCAGGGCCCCTCGTCTTCCTGAAGAGCCTGGGTATTTACTGAGATTCTCTAAACCCCTTTCTGGGTTGAGTACGTCTGAAGGCTGTTGTCATTTAAGTTACTCGGAGATGGTGCGCTAAGCTTCGGAGTAGTTTGATTTGATCCTGAGTCGTTTTGCCACGTTCCCACTGGATTAAGCACGTAACTTGATACCATTCACAGTGGTTTCATGCAGACCGTTATGAGATGCTTTATTCATTATTCAAATTGGGCTTTATTTCTGAAAAGGTAGTTTAAGGTACGTCACTGAGACAAAAATAGACCCTGCACCGTCAGATTAGAGGTTTTTAGACCACCAGGTGGCGGAGGAGAGCTAAAATATTTTTTAAGTTTTTAGAGAATGTATAACCAGCCATAGGAAAAGGTAAAAAAGGCATGCAGAGCTTGGTTACTCTTTACCATACACACTTAATAGATGTAGTCCTCCCTTTGTCACTTGGATTTAAGCCTTAGTATACCAGACATTTACATGTGTTACTTATGAATTTCCTTCTCCTCCATTATGTAAGGTTCTTTAGTCAGTCAACAACATGGTTTTATAGCAATGATGCCACATGTACGTGGGTACATATTTTCCTTTTGAAAAACTTTTAGAGTAGGAAATTCCTAATTCTGAAGTCTAGAATATGAGATTTCCACATTGCACCAATTTCTCTGCTTTAGTAGTGGGAACAACTTAAAGGTAGGTACCACCAATACGTAAAGGGAGAGCATGTGCTGAAATAGGACGATGCAGGGCTGGGCAGAAGTAGGTTTATAGTTGTAGTACAAATATATGACATAAAAATTAGCAAATAATAAATAAGAACAAGCCCTATGTTCCACGCACTCACAACTGTAGCCCTACTTTTGCCCAGCCCTGTATATTCTATTGTCAGATATCTGGGACT
Organism: Pipistrellus hanaki; assembly: GCF_964339955.1. Taxonomy (NCBI): domain Eukaryota; kingdom Metazoa; phylum Chordata; class Mammalia; order Chiroptera; family Vespertilionidae; genus Pipistrellus; species Pipistrellus hanaki. Next base: position 83,341,142 of record NC_140509.1, read on the forward strand.
GGGACCTCTTAAAAACATATCTCTTGCTTTTAGTGGTAAACAGTATCATTTAGAGAAAACTTTGAAAATAATTGTCTGTTCTTGCCATTTAAAAATTCAAGCCCTTATATATGGTTTAAAACTCAGCTGTTTCCATATGGTATTTGATTTCTTTAGAAATTTCCACTTTGATTTTTCATGAGCAGTGAGGAATTTATCATTTTTTTTTTATTGTTTAAAGTATTACCGATAGTAGTACATATATCTCCTTTTTCCCCATTGACCTTCCCCCAGCCTCCCCTACCCCCTGTCGCATGCCTTCATCCCCGCTCCCCCAGTGTCTTGTGTCCATTGGCTGTACTTATGTGCATGCATACACGCCCTTTGGTTGGAGTGTTGGGGAGGGGGAAAGAGAGCAGTGATGAATTTAGAAAGGATATTTACAGCCTGAAAAATTGTCCCTTTCCTTACAGATGAGGCAGGTGGAACCCAGCCACTATGGCCTGCAGCTCCGGAAACTGGTGGATGAAAACATCGAATACTGCATCCCTGCGCCCTACGAGTTCCTGCAGGAACAGGTGGGCGGGGGTCAGTCAGAGGATCGGAGCCACATCCACGGCCTCTTAATTTAAAAATAAGGAATTTTTGTGTTTGGGGGTTCTGTTTAAATGTGGCGTCTAGTTTGGAAACAATCAAGATCCATTTCCGAGATTCCGTGACTTTGTGGTTTTCGCCTTCCATAGGTTTATGACGAAATCGAAGTCTTCCCGCTGAATGTGTATGACGTGCAGCTCACGAAGACCGGGAGTGCATCTGACTTCGGTGAGCGGAGCAGCGCCCTGGCTGTTCCTTCCGGGTTTGCCCTGGTCTGCGATGGCCTGACTTTCCCCTTAAATTTTTATTTTCAGAAGTTGTGATAGTAGTTTCTGGACTCGCTTTATCTCCTTCATTTTTGTTGATATTAGCAGGCTAAAAAGATATGTATTGATACTAGGGAAAGAGGCCAGAATAATGAAAAGGACTTTGATAAGAAATGATGGCGACAGCACTTTAATGAATTGGCGTGCCAGGTGCTGTCTAGGCTGAGTCGCTCAGGGTTCATGGGGTAGCGTCTTTGCTCCCAGCTCACTGTCAGCCGCCCGGCGTGCATCCCTCCTGCCCCCTCTGCCCGCCTCCCTGGTGGTGTGAATCAGACCTGTCCTTCCAGAACTCACTGAAGGTCTGACTTTCTTGAAGAAGCCTATTTGATTGCTTTAGCCTCCGTTTAACAACTCACGGTCAGGGCTGCCCAAATCACGTTGAAATGTTGAATTCTTGCATTTCTGTTTACCTGTGGGTAAGCTGGTTTTGAGCTCTCTCTAGACTCTAGAGTCTAGAGTATGCTCATGTATCAAGTTCACTTCTGTCTTTCGTTCTGTCTTTTATCATACGAACTCAATACTCTTACTTTGTTAAATTATGATTAATATACCTATCTTTCTTAAAATGACTCAAGCTGATCAAATTCTCCTCATGGTTTTTTTTTTAATGTTAAAATTTCCTTTTTATGATTTGGTATTTGTTTCTTGTTTCTTGTAACCTGTTGGACCCAAATGTTACATTGGCGTTTCCGTGGACGCCCTTGTAACGTCTCGTCCGTGCTGGTGTTGGCCTTCCCTCTACTTCCCCCGTGACCCTTGGGGACTCTCCTTTGCGCTTGAATGACTGAAGGACTGAGTGAGGGGCCAACGGAACATGCCGTCCTGCCTTCCTCAGAGGCTCCCGGTGGTCTGGGACCAGGGCATGCGGACAAGTGGAGTCAGAGGAGGGCAGTGTCCAAGGCCCAGGCTGGTAACCAGTGTAGTGACATGTAGGGCAAGCACTCCATCCATCCCGGTGTTTTTCTACCTCCTTAAAGTGCCTCGCCTCACACACTAGTATATACAGTTATTTCTTAACAAGTATTGATTTCATTGGACTGAACTTGGCTGATTTCAATAGGAGTAGTTTTTGTTCTTAACATTTAAAGTGAAAATTGTGGTGAAATACCCATAACGTTTGCCACCTTAGTCACTTTGTGGAATGGTGAGCAAGGACAGTTCGGTGTGCACGCACGTGGATGGGCCGCCATCACCGCCGTCATCTGCGGGACTGCTTTCATCTTACAGAACCGGAACTCGGTACCTGTTAGAGAGTAACTACCCTTCTTCCTCCCCCTGCCCCCGGCAGCTCCCATTCTGCCCTCTGACTCTACACGTTTGATCACTCTGGTACCTCCGGCAGTTATTCGTTCCTCTGAGCCCGGTATTTTCTTCTTCTTCTTCTTCTTCTTCTTTTTTTTAAAATATATTTTATTGATTTTACACAGAGAGGAATTGAGAGGCATAGAGAGTTAGAAACGTCGATGAGAGAGAAACATTGACCAGCTGCCTCCTGCACACCCTCCACTGGGGATGTGCCCACAACCAATGTACATGCCCTTGACCGGAATCGAACCCGGGACCCTTCAGTCCCCAGGCCGACGCTCTTCCACTGAGCCAAACCGGCTTCGGCTGAGCCTGGTATTTTCACAGAGCATAAGGTCCTCCGGCTGTGTCCCTGCCGTGGAATGTATCAGAATGCCCTTCCTTTTGAAAGCGTGAGCCATGTTCCATTGTAGACATACCGCAGTGCATCCATTCCCCTGTGGGTGGACCGTGCGGTTGCTTTGGCCTTCGCCGTGGTGTCAGTCACGCTTCCATGAGCATGCGTGTGTGGCCCCTGGCTCCAGTGAGCTTGTATTTGTGTTTATTAAACCTTTCGATCGGACATGCTCCTCTTTCTCTGATCCTGCCAGCTCTGTGTGCTTTCAGAGTGGTTGTGCCGTGGGCTCTCTCTGCATTCGGTGCTCAGGAGAACAGACGTTCGGGCCAGCGCTGCTGGGCTGGGAAGCGGATGAGGGAGCTGCGCTGAGGCCCGCGTTTCCGTTTACTTTTGCTCGCAGGGTTCGCGGTGACCGCACAGGTGGACGAGCACCACCATCTCAGCCGGATCTTCATCAGCGACATACTCCCCGACGGCCTGGCGTACGGAGAAGGTCCGTGCGGCGCCTTCCAGCTCCCCCGAGGCTGCGCAGTGCGGTCTCCACAGCGCCATTGCCTTCTAACACTGGTGTCAGAAAATGGGCTTTCCTAGAATTTTATTTATTTATTTATTTATTAAAAATATATTTTATTGATTTTGTACAGAGAGGAAGGGAGAGAGATAGAGAGCTAGAAACATCAATGAGAGAGAGTCATCGATCAGCTGCCTCTTGCACACCCCCTACTGGGGATATGCCCGCAACCAAGGTACATGCCCTTGACCGGAATCGAACCCGGGTCCCTTCAGTCCCCAAGCCGACGCTCTATCCATTGAGCCAAACCGGTCTCCGCTTTCCTAGAATTTTAAAGAAAGTGAACGTAATATTTATTTATTTATTTATTTATTTATTATTTATTTATTTTTATATATATTTTATTGATTTTTCACAGAGAGGAAGGGAGAGGGATGGAGAGCTAGAAACATCATTGATCAGCTGCCTCCTGCACACCTCCCACTGGGGATGTGCCCGCAACCAAGATACATGCCCTTGACCGGAATGGAACCCGGGACCCTTCAGTCCGCAGGCCGACGCTCTATCCACTGAGCCACACCGGTTTCGGCTGAACGTAATAGTTTAATTGGAAATACATAGGCGTATGTGTGTGTTCGCTTTGGCAGGGCTTATTAAAGTACATTTCCTTTTCAAAATGTAATAGAATCATCCGTTAAACCATGTGTACATTTATACACATACGTGCATATCATACAGATGGACAGAGGAAGATGTGAGAGCCGGCCAGGCAGACAGACACAGATAAAACACGTGTGATTACCCCGGGGCCACTTCACAGCCGATAAGTAAGGAGAGCAGCTCATTCGGACGGCTCTCGGATCGTTTCCCTTTCAAACGACTCCGTCCGGTCCCAGCCGTCAGAGCGCGGGGATTTGTTGTCATCAGTGGCGTCCAAACACATTCCGGCGCTTTCTTTGGAGACAGCACCTGCACAGCCCTTGGGAGCACACCGTCCGCGTCTGCAGCCTCCTTGCGTCTCGAAATCTTTCCTCCGAGTCATCTCTCTCTCTTCTCTTCCTCTGTTTCCCCTCCTCCTAGGACTGAGGAAGGGCAACGAGATCATGACCTTGAACGGGGAAGCGGTGTCTGACCTTGACCTGAAGCAGATGGAGGCCCTGTTCTCAGAGAAGAGCGTGGGGCTCACGCTGATCGGCCGGCCGCCGGGCACCAAGGGGACCCTGTGCCCCTCCTGGTCGGACAGTGACCTCTTCTCCAGGGACCAGCAGGGCCCGCTGCCCCCTCCCAACCAGTCCCAGCTGCTGGAGGAGTTCCTGGACAACTTCAGAAAGGACACGGCGAGCGGTGAGCACTCCCTCCCCCTCCACCGCGGGTGCCCGCAGCTGAACCGTGGGCTGTTCTTTTCCTGCAAACTTCGACTATGTCAGCTGTTCCAAGTGTGTTCTCGTGTATTAGGAGAAGGACATGAATGGCAACCAAGAAGACATGGTCAAAATCCCATGCACGTCAAGAATCCTAACCCTTTCCCTGAAAGCAGAACATAATTTTGCACCAAGTAGCATTCTTTAAAGCGGCAGCATCTTTACCAGGTCACGCAGGCTGCTTAGTATTGTTATTGCTCTGTGGGTGAGGTAGACAAAAGCCCACATGAAAATGCCGAGGTTGGTTTTTCTATTGAGCTGAGTCAGATGCAAAAGCGTTTCGCGGTGATCTGTTGGGTTCTCAGAAGAGTCCCTGCAGTTCAGTCCTTTCCCCCTGCTGCTGAGTGCCTCTGTCTCAGCAGACTGCGCACCAGGAATGGAGGGCACGCATGAAAATGGTGGTTGAGGCCTAAAAGCAATACATCGTTTCTCAGTGTGTTTTCCTAAAGCTGAGACTTCCATACGAGACAGGCAGTCATGGGGAGGGTTGAGCTTCTGAGCGTGTCCTCCTGTGGATCTCACACATTGCGGTCCGAGACATAGGGGCCGAGGCTGACCCTGACCTAGGTGGCTGCTGTGCTCCCCGAGGGGACACCGGCCAGGGACCGAGTGTAGTAGTGTCTATCCGGAAGGCACAGGGTGTAATTTTTAAAAATATATATTTTATTGATTTTTTACAGAGAGGAAGGGAGAGGGATAGAAAGTTAGAAACATCGATGAGAGAGAATCATCAGCCAGCTGCCTCCTGCACACCTCCCACTGGGGATGTGCCCGCCACCAAGGTACATACCCTCGACCGGAATCGAACCCGGGACCTTTCAGTCCGCTGGCCGACGCTCTATCCACTGAGACAAACCGGTTTCGGCTAGGATGTGATGTTTGTACCTGATTACAACCATAGAGGATTTCCAATGGACGTTGCGGCATAGTGACCAAAAATGAATGAAAAACACAAACGAGAAGTTGGGCTAGGATAATGATAAAGCAAGTTCATTAGGCCGTTTCTGGAATAAAAAAATCAGACTGTGCGCTTTGGGACTCAGTAAGGTGTTGTCTGCTCCTCTCTCGAGGCTTCATTCACCCCAGTTTCACATGCCACGAAATGGACTGCCGGCGGATAAAAGGAGAGTCATAAAACAGAAAGGATGGCGGACTAATTAATGGCTGGGCTCCTTGACGGCCGTCCTTCAGCTTCCCCAGCTGCGTGCTCGGCCCCGTGTCCCCCGTAGCACACAGCGTGTCCCCTCTCCGATTCATATTCTCCAGGGTCGCATCCCCTGCCTGCTGTTTCTCTGTGTGTTTTGTCATCGTACAGAGTCACTGCCATCGTAGCCCTTTGCTACTTGCAGGAATGAGTTTCTATGGAGACCAGCAAACACAGTAAATTTACCCTTTTTTAAATAGTAAGGATCCAGTAAGTCAATTAAACTTATTGTCTCTCTCCTTTCACCGCCCCCCCCCCCCCCCCCCACACACACACACACATCCCCAAGGAAGCAGACTAAGGCAGCGGCCCTGCATGCAGGTAGGATGGCATGACTCCTCCTGGGAGCCATGCTGCTGTGCTCGGCCTCGATGACGTGCCTCAGGAGCGTGTGTGGGTCTGCGGGTGCAGATGGCTTGGCTGCCCCGAGGGTGGCGGTGCTGGTCCCCGCTGCTCTCTCTTCCGCATCCCCGGTCCCCCCTCCCCGGGCGGTGCTTCCCCTGCAGCGGGCAGAGCCGCTGACCGCCCCCGGGCTCCCCGCCAGCCCGTGTGCTCTGTGCGGTGAGTCATCCTCCGGAGCTCGCCGCCCTCCTGCCCGGCGGAGCCTGGCCTCCTGTTCCTGGCGATGGGCTTGGCGGAAACCGGGCGGCCACGGCGGCTGCTTCCCCAAACCCCTGCCCACGGGATGGCTTGTTGTCTTTGAGGCAGCTGCATCGCTCGTGAAGGAAGGGAAGTACCTGCGAGTGAGCGTCTCGGAGGGAAGTCTGTCCAGTTGGAAGGTTAGGGGAAAGGGAAGTGAGGGGTGGGTAGATGGGAACATGAGAGATAAACAGAGATAAGGGCAGTCTCTCATTGATGCATAAAATTGTGATTAACGGCGAGGCCTGTGGACACCAGAAGGGGGTGTGGTGACAAGCGGGCAGGCAGACCTGGGTTCGGGTCCTGGCGTGACCTTTCCAGGTTGTGCAGCTTTGGGGGCAGCCCTCAAGCAGAGCAGTCTGAGCGCGGGTGAATGCACCCCCGCAGCTGTCCCCAGCCGGGCCGGTCCTCCAGCTGGCCCCTGGAATTGAGCCCCATGTGATGCTAACCAGAGCTCACTCACACTGGTCCGACCGAGCATGTTCTGAACAAGTCAGTGCCGAGGCTGGGAGGATTGCATGAGACAGTATGTGTGAAGTTTTCGGTAAAGCGCAGCTGTTGCACTGGTGTGTTGATATTCTCTGGATCAGGGGTTATTTGCCCCAAACTTCCAAGACTGTCCACCTGCATGTGCCACTTGACTTGTTAGCTCACATGTTGTTCACCAGGACACACTGTCCCATCGGCACCTTGAGGGCACGGAGGAGCAAAAACCTTCCAGCAGTCACCAGCTTTGCTATGATGCTCCCATGATGCTCTGTGAAGAGGGGCTTTGCTGTGATGCTCCCATGATGCCCTGTGAAGAGCGAACAGACAGGAAATACACAGGCGATTGACGAGAGTTCAGTTTTAGGTTCCTTTGTCTCCTTAGACATGAAAGGCCCTTTGATTCTCGTGCTCAGGGTTTGAAGTTCTGTCTTCGTGAAGCACCGTAGAAAGAGGAAATGTCCGTGGGCTGTCTCTGCCTTGAGCGGAAATATCATCTGTAAAGACTTCTTATAGAGAGAGTTAATTTGCCACTGGAATTCCCCCAAGAGCCCCGTGTTATTTTTAAGCCAACAAAGCGGCCATTGAAGGGATCGGCCGCACCAGCCCTGGCCTCCTCTTAATGATGTTTTTGTGATTTAGGTAGGAAAATCCCTTCTCTGCTGTATGCCATCGTTTGAAAAATTCCAGCAGCGTTATGGAGTTCCGTCGGGCACGCGGTTCCTGAACAGAGTCTTTATGTGGGCACTGAACCTGCTGGGGCACTAATGTGCTTTCCATCTATCAACAGCTATTAATCCTGCATCGTGACGGGCGGGGGCTCGCTTAGCGGGAGACACCCTAGAAAAGGCCCCTGTGTCCCTTCTGCCCTCAGACACCATCCGCCCAGCAGATGCTGACCGGGCGGGGAAGGTAATTGCAGCCGGGGTTCTTTTTTTAACCCTCTCCCCACTCTGAATCACTCCCTTTGGAGTGATTGGAGGTCTGAGTGGCGTGGAGTCTCCAGCCACCGGAAGCCACTTAGATGCAAATTTGCTCTTTGGAATGCGTCTCCCCCACGAACGTATGTGTCCATCAGACACCTTTGCACCGGGGAAGGATTACGGAGCCGGCGCTGATGTGGCCAACCCCCTGATTTCCTGTTTATGAGAGCGAGGGCACTTTGCCGCCCGTCCCAGGTGCAGGATGACTAACAGCCCCGCGCTCAGAGAACGTGCTGCCTGTGTGTGAAGCCGCTCTTACTGGGCCTGTCTGGCTGACACCCCAGAGACCCAGATGTAAAAACATATGAGAGTTCCTAAAGATGGCTGGTGGACTTAAAAATCTTTTTGAAAATCTGGTTGGGAAATACTAGTTTTACCAGAACGCAGAGAACGGGGGGACCTCAAAATTCTGAGTTTCTTAGAGTTTTCACTCTCATCCATGGGCGTGAGCACGTGGCCTTCTGTTTGCAGTGGGGGTGGGGGGGGGGAATGACGGTCCTGGGACCCCGATTCTCTTATAAAACTTAGTGTTGTTGGGGCATTTGGTTTCCTTTTTCTCATTCTCATTCATTCATTTATTCACTTGATTAATTGAACCAAACACACAATTACATGCTGTTAAATGTTGCGGGCACATGAAGGTGAAGTAGACATCATTTTCTCCACGTTTATAGTGAGTGGGAACAGTGATTACTGCTCCACTACATACAGCCTCACCGCTTTGGGACTTATCTGTGAACAGTGTGGTCCTCACAGGTCACCTGTAGGTGTGGCAGGCCCTGGTGGCCGGTGGTAGGAGCAGATAGTGTCGAGAGACTCCCTGTAGCAAAGAAGACGTGGACCATGAGAGCTGAGGGAGCAGCCGATAAGTCAACTTTGCCAGCACTTGGAGGAAAAACGAGTCCTATGCTATCTCTCCTCCATTTCACGCAAATACATCTTTCAGGCAAGACTTGCCAGAATGTTGCTGAAGAACAGCCCTGGATGACATTTCTATTGGCTAGGTCACTTTTAATAGCCATTCGAGAATGTAGGACAAGCATGTCACACTCGGGCCCGCCGGCCGCCTGCCTCGTTTATTTGGCCCGTGCTAGCCTTCGAGTTGGACATGCTTGGTGCAGGACAACGAGGTCAGATGCAGTCGGCCGTGCGTGCAGAGTGATTGGGTCCCTGCGAAGTGGCTGCTCTGTGGAGCTGTGACAGCTGTTGGCAAAAGCAAACTTCATAGCCTGTTACCTAAAAGGAAAAAAATGATAGGACTATTCCTGTAGATATTACAGGTATTTTAATTGCCCTTTCGGATAGTTTTATCCTCTTTTAATATTACACCAGAACTCCACAAGTGCTCGGCCCTTCAAGGTTAGGTGCAAAGTGAAATCCGAAACGTGGTTGGTGGACTTCTCTGGGTTCTGCTGAAACCCACTGGCCTGCCTTGCACTTTGGATGGATCTTTCTCTCCCATGTGACTGACTCTGCAGCCTGCAGTGGGCAGCGCTGACTTGGGCACCAGCAGGTCACGAGGTTGCGCAGCAGAGTGGAGATGGGCAGGTTGCAGCTGTGGGAGGGGCAGCGTGGCTGCCGGTGAGAATGAGGCCTTGAAGGAGGTGAGGACAGGCCAGGCGGACGTCTGGAAGCAAAGCTTTTCTGGCAAAGGGCACAGGGACAGGTGCCTTGAGACGGAGACGCAAGTGGCAAGTTCAAGGCTCAGCCAATCGTCCAGGGGCCTGGAGAGGAGACCGGAGAGGAGCAGGGAGGGCTTTATAGGGGAACAGGCTGCCGTTTCCTCTGAGGACCAGGAGGGCCATCTTGTGCCTGTGAGCAGAGCAGTGGTTGGAGCTGACCAGGGTTTTGAGCGCGTGGCTTGGAGAACGGGTGGCAGGAGGCCAGAGCGGGACCAGGCGCTCGCAGTGCGGATGCGGGCGGGAGGCGATGCTGGCTTCGCTCTGGGTGGGGGCAGCGCCTTCAGGACTTGCTCAGAGGTCGGTGTGGGTGTGAGGAGGCAGGAGGCGAGGGCGGCTCCCCGGTTTGGCTGTGCAGCCGGAGGATGGAGCTGCCTTCTCCAAGGGGAGCTGTCCGGGGGCAGCGTTGCGGGGGACAGGAACACCGTGTGACGTTCTCTCTGTATAACGAATATTCCACCTGCTTCCAAATGGTTTTTAAATGGCTTATCCCGAAAGCTGTCCACAAAATCCATCAAAATGAACAACGTAGAGGGAAAGAGAGGTATCGGAATGACAAATTGCCTACTGTAAAGATTTCCCCACAAAGTGTAAGGTGAAAGCATGTTTGTTTATAGGAGAAATCAATCATGTTTAAAACACAAGTACAGCAAATCAATTGCTCTCATCTCAGACCTTTCAATTATGATTTGCTGCATCTGATACATTTATTTCTGATCCTTCAGGGCTCAGCTCTGATTAGCCATTTATAAGTGGTCCATCCCCACTGAAAGCCTTTTTATCTGTTCTCCATTTTTGCTTTTGGGCCATTAACATCTTTCTCATGTTATGGGAGGAAACGACAACGTACCAACGATCCAGTCTTGTTACTTGTTGGTAGCTCTGGGCAAACGCATTTGGAAAGAGACATTGGAAATTGCCAGCGACATGATTTTGTGTCTTCCTCAAAGAGCCCTGGCGACCGCCTCTGGAGGGTGGGTGACGCTGGACTACGTGGCACTAACCCCCCTGCTGGCCTAGTCATCCCACACAGCCTGTTTGGTTGTCCGTTCAGTTGCAACAGTTACTTAGGCTTTTTTTTTTATTTTTAATATATTTTTATTGATTTTTTACAAAGAGGAAGAGAGAGGGATAGAGAATTAGAAACATCGATGAGAGAGAATCACCGATCAGCTGCCTCTTGCACACCCCCTTCTGGGGATGTGCCTGCAACCAAGGTACATGCCCTTGACCAGAATTGAACCCGGGACCTTTCAGTCCACAGGCCGACACTCTATCCACTGAGCCAAACTGGTTTTGGCTAGGCTTTTACACATATAGATGATTAAGGCAACAATTTAATGGCTGTGAAGGGAAAAAACAGCAGTGGAGGGAGCTTTTCGTGTTCTGACAAATCTCCTGGCCTCTTTAAATAGAACTAGGCCTTGACTGCCCTGGAGAGAGTTAGTTAAGGCTTCGTAATAATAGCAGGCTGTGTCAAACCTAAAGATCACAGTGAGCCTTACAACCACGAATTACCCTACACCACCCTGCTGGGCGGAGGCGTTGTCATCACTTGACTTTCACAGCTGGGTAAACCAAGGCACGTGAAGTTGCTCGTCACTTGGACAAGGTCGTGGTGATTGTAGACAGGGCGAGAACTGTGTCTTCTTGTGTTTCCCTCCGCGTAGGGGAACATGTCTGGATTTTAACCACTTTTTTTTTTTTCTTTTAAAAAGTTCTGTATTAACACACCTGGAATAAAATCCAATGACAATGTTCTCTGCAGTGAAACAGACTCAGGCCTAAGTAGATGGTGAAAGCCCAGGCTTACCTGTGTTCCTATTGGGGGCTGTGGTGCGAGCAGAAGCTGTGCCTCATGATCTTCTGGGGTTTTCTCTCTTCAGGGAAAGGTCAGGTGTTTAGTAATAGTTTCACCATCTTTGTCTGAGTGCCTTTTTACATCATTCACACAGACGTTCGTTAACCTTAAGGGAACGTGACCATATATTTTGTGTCGTTTGGTCCTTTGGAACGCACTGGTGGTGGTTTCACTGTAACTCTCATTTCTCTCCTGTAAAATCTACATTAGCATTCTTGTCTTTGAAAAAACACCTGAGGATAGCTCACATACCATTAAATTCACTAAAGTGTACAGCTCAATGGGTTTTAGTATATTCACAAAGTTGCGAAACCATCACCACTCTCTAATTCCAGAACATTTCATCGCCTCAAAAAGAAACTCAGTACTCATCAGCAGTCACCTCGTATCCCCCCAACCCCCCGGTCTCTGGCAACTGCTACTCTCCTGTCTGTTCCTGTGGATGCGCCTAACCTGGACATTTCATATGTGGATACGGAACCACACAATATAATCTTCTGTGTCTGGCTTCTTTCTTTCTTTTATACATATAATATATCCATGTTATTTCAGAGAGGAAGGGAGAGTGGAGGGAAAGAGAAACATCAATGATCGGATGCTTACTGGGGATCCAGTTTGCAACCCAGGCATGTGCCCTGACCCAGAATGGAACCAGGGACCTTCTGGTTCATGGGTTAACACTCAACCACTGAGCTCTACTGGCCGGGATGGCTTCTTTTAGCTTAAAGTTTTCTGGGTTCATCAGAGTGATAGCATGAGTTGGTACTGAATATTCTATATGACCTTTTTAAGCCCCACAGGACAATGGCACTTCCTGAAAGCAGGTGTTACTCGGGTTTCTTTCTCCTACAGCATAGAAATCATGTGCACTTTTTTTAAGGTTTCTTCTCAGGGTCTTTGACTAGAACTCCAACTCCAACTAGTTTGTAAGGGTTTTGAACTTAAACCTGACTCAATTAACGTTCTCTAAGTGTCTGAAATACAGCGGTGTCTGTCACATGCCCCTGCTTGTAATTAGGTGTGGTGTCTGGGCGGTCCTCCCAGCTGTGGCGGGAGCTCTGGTAGAATCGAAGCTTTGACTGTAGATCCCTCTTACCACTGACCTTGTAGGTTTCCTCAGGGACCCTGATGGCACCTCCTTTCTGTGGGCTAAGCGCGTGCCTCCGTCACAGGCATAGCCGGGCTAGACAAGGAGAAGTGGGCTCCGCCATCTCCCTTCTGCCCGCTTCTGAGAAGGCCTCTTCCTCCCCGAGGTGGTAATGAACATGGGGGTGGCCTGCAGCATGTTCCCTCCCTGAAAGTACCTGCCTATTGCTGTGCCCCCGAGCACCTTGCAGACTCCGAGGGTATTTAGCATAAGATAATCGAATCAAATCGTGGCAGCCTGCTATCAAGAAACATTTACTATGGTACTTACTTCTCTCTGTTTAGCACCAGAGATATTGCCTTGTCAAAAACATCGCCGAGTGGCTGTGACCTCAGGTTCAGTGGATGTGGAAGATTTATGAAACGTACATTTTCCTGGCATGGTATTTATGCTGTGATGGAATTAGTTCTCTGCAAGCTTTAACAACGACATTCAAGCTGCCCCCTTGAATTTCTCTGACACAAGAGAAAGATAACAGTAAAGACACGTCGATCCCAGTTATCTTCAGAAATGTAGGTTAACTTTTATGTCGGAAGCACTTACTCCGAGGGCGGTCTCTTTGTGAATGGTATAGCTTTGGAATTGACTAGCTTTCGAATGTAGTCCACTCCAAGCTATTTTCCCCCTCTCTTGCCGAATAGTCCATCTGTTTCTATTATATTCTTTAATTGGTGGTGTTTTCATTTTGTCTCACTGACTGGGTGAAGAGTAATACTTGCCTGGGTGACAGAGCACAGCAAGTGTGATTAATGAAAGATCTCACACACCACTGCATTTTTTTTTTTTTTTTTTTTTTTTTTTAAGAAAAAGCATGAGAAAAATTTAGGGCAATCCGAGTTAATGAAAACTAATTATTGTTATACAAAGTTTGCAGATTTTAATTTAAAAGTCGGGCCATTTTAAGCTCTTCTGTGCAAATGAACTCATTGCTCATTGTGCTCTTGGCACCATGATCAACTGCCTTGTGAGGATTTTATAACAGTGGGGGAAACGGAAAAAATCCTCATTTTGCACCCACAAAATGTCGAATCCTTACACTGGCACCTTTGACTTAACAAAATCATTACCTTTCCTTACAGCTGTTGAAATTATTTTTCATTCACTTTTCTTTTTGTGTTGCTGTTACTGCTTTTAGTGAAGGTATGCATGAGGTAGATTATATTAAGACGAATTGTACTTCAGGACAGTGAAGGTATTTATTATCAAAGGGGGGGCTTTGGGTCCCACTGGAGATTAGTGTGCTGCTTGCGTGCATGCTCTGAAGCAGGAAAAGCATCACTTAAAACCCATTTCCATCTTCACTGTCGTCCTTTTACGTCAAAGGAGCCCTCAGTCCTGTTAGAAGAAAAAGTCCACCAGCTGAAGCAGAGTTTCCCTGGCACCGTGACCTCCATCACTGATTTCCCACAAAGTCTTACTGGCCCGCAGAGGGGAAAACAAATGTTCTTTCGGCTTCTTGTGTGGGGTCTTCTCGAGATCTTTTAGCTCAGTTCCTCTTACCGTTGCTGTCTGTGGGGCCCCAGGAGTCATTCTGGGACTTTGGTAGGGGTTCCCAACTTCTTTTCCAGGGACCAGCTGCCTGTGCCCACAGGTCAGCTCCCCCCTTCCCACCAAGCTGCCTGGTGTCTCCCAGCGGCCAGCGGGGTGTTGGGGTGGTGTCTGGGGCCCGGGAAGAGCTTGCTGCATCTCCATGGCCACCTGGTGTGGAGGGGGAGGCAGCCAAAGAGACTGGGGTTGAAAGTCAAGTGGCATCAGTAGGATGAGGCAAACATCGGAGTTGCCTCTGGAGCCGAGTGAGAGCCCAGGAGTAAGCAGCAGGCAGAAGGCCAGGAGGCACCTGTGCCTGAGCCCTCTCCCAGGCTCCATCCTGTGCCACCCTGTCCCAGACTTCCCCCTCCAGCTGGTGCTCCTGGGCTGGGCCATGGACGTGGGTGTGAGTGTGCTCCCGGGCAGGCGAGGCTGGCTTCGGAAGAGATGGAGATGTAAACTTTGAATTCCTATTATGAGCAGCGTGGGCGAGGCAACCTTACCGTCAGCATCTCCCGGTGTTTCTATTTTTAAGTTAAAACCCAGGATGTGACTTGAACACAGGTTTTGCCCTTTAGTTGTAAAGCAATTGGGGCTGCGGGCTGCCTGGCTGCCGAGGACAGGAGTGGGCGCCGCGGTGACAGAGCAGGAAGGCGCTGCATGGTGGGGCGTCTCATACCTGAAACCCTGCTCCCTGGGGCGCTGCAGGGCCCTTCCTGGCCACCTTCCCGCAGACTCTCCAAAAAGCGGCTTCTGGTTAAAGGAGAAAGATGCCTGCGCCTGGCTTCGCCTGGCAGTGGTGGGGCGGTGGGGTGAGGGGTGCTCAGTACCCGCTGAGGAGAGAACAAGTCATTGAACAATTTGGTCCAAATGGAGGCACCAGGCTGCTGAGCAGAAGCTCTTGCTGCACCCCAAATTGTTCACTTCCTCAGGAACAAGGTGAGGAAGACAAAAGGGTGTAGTCCTAGCCTTACACAGATGTCCTGACTTGATTTTGCACTTTGTCATTATGTACAGCCAGGCTGGCTAAAGACTCCCGGAGCAGCCTGGACGTCTGTCGTGTGGCGTGATCTGGGGCTGGGTGGGGAGCACGTGCATACTGTGACCTGCAGATCCAGCGCCCTCACCCATCTCCCCGGGAGCCCGCTGCGCCAGGAGGCTCCTGGGAGGAGGCGGTGTTTGGGCTGGAGGGAGGCTGTTTGCCCGCCTTCCCAGCTGGCGCCGGGCTTCGGGTGGAGTGGAGCGGGGGCTGCACACAGACAGGGTGTCGGGCCTGTCTACAGCAGCTTGCCGCATGAGCATCCCAGGTAGCCGGCCACTCTTGTTGAAAGACACTTGCTGTTCTCCCAGAACGTGCTTTGTCCTCATTTCTCCCTGGGGAAGGGTGCTGAGGACCCTCCTCCCCTTGGGGCAGAGGTCCCGGTGCACTCAGAGGCTCCGGGAACTGGGATCCACAGCCCTGGGCACGCTCAGGCTCCGCTTCTCCTGAGCTTGGCTGTGGGTGCATTGCTGGCGGAAAAGGAGTCGGTCACCAGGGAGACGGGTTATGCCCAGATGCCCTCAGCCTCCGCGGCAGTGGGTGATGGAACCACCTAGAGCTGCCGCCTCCTCTCGGGTCCAAGCCTCCAGCCTCACAGGGAGGTGGTTCCTGCGATGTACCCTGTCCAGCTGAGCCTCAGAGAGGACCCACGTTGCACCCCAGGGCCCCCGAAGGCCACCCCAGTGACTCCCAGTGAAGCCCTCCCTCCTGGGTGGGCGGGTTTTGGCAGGAAGGGCATCAGGTGTCTGGGTAAACGTTTCGCCTTTGTAAGCCGTCAAAAGGGAGTTTTCAGCATTTAGCTTCCAAAGACTCAGAATTCACAGGGCACCTGCTTTCCACATCACCACGTGGTTTTCCCCAGCACCACCTAGTTGTGCAGGCTCCCCGCTCCTTGAGCCTGAGGCATCGGTGAGACCTTCAGGTCCTGTAGCCTTTGTTTGGCCACCTCTCAGTACGCAGCTGACATGTGGCAGGTGCTGTAGAGACCTCCACCAATCAGTGCAGCCGCGTGTGGCCTGCTTCCCGTGCTTGGTCAGCTCCTTGGACATGCTGGAGCTTTAGGTTACAAGGCGCCGGCAGCAGCAGTGCAGATTCCATGCTGTCACTTGGCCGTGTGCTCTGCATGTGCAGACCAGTATCTCTGTCCGTGAGTTCCACCAACCTCCTCAGGCTCCCACGGCTTCTGAAGTTCTCATATGGGCCATTGTCCCTGCCCTCAGCAGGCTGAAGAGTTTGCCAGTGTCTTCTCAGCCTTGATCAATTCAGACAGGAATGAGATGGATCACTTCCTGTTGTGGTGACCGGGATCCAACACCACCTGGTTTCACCTCCTTGAGGGGATAGTCTCCCAAATACCAGAGTTAGAATGATAATCTACGTCACATTTTGATAGAGGCATGCCTTTCTGTCTTTCTTGAATGTGTTATTTTGAGAACCACTGGGAAAAATTGTTGAGGTGGCATGTATGAAGAGTTGTAGGTTGGAAAACCACATACTCTACTTAACCCTGACCCTGGAAGTGAACTAAGTTTTCTCTTCCTCTTGGGATTTGCAGTTTAGGATGAAGTTGTGTTGATGCCAGAAAAAGAGGAATTATACTTACAAATGAGCAGGTTGTGGGTTGAAATAAGAATCTGTGATATTGCATCCTTGGTGTTCCAAGACATCCCTGGCAATTTGCCCTCACTTAGCCAAAAATAGGCAAGTTCCCACAGTGGTCACTGCTGTTTTATTTTCGGTCCAAATACATGCTGTAGGACCAGAGTTTAGTGAAATACAGTTTGCACACAAATGATGAGAGTGGCAAGGTGTTTAAGCCATAGTTTGGGTCGGTCATTGGTCTCCTTTGACCAAAACAGACAAATGTTGCTTCTCCAGTTAGTGCTGTTTCAGACCAGCTATGGGCGAATTGTAACTTCAGAGTCATAAAGACTGCTGTGGTCTGCCTTCTAGGCTGTTAGTCGTTTTTTCTTTCCTTCTTTTGCTGTCTGAGCCTTTAGGCCAGTCATGGCTATTCCGTGCAGGTGGCCAGACTCACAGATGCGTTTGTCACTTTCCGACAGATTTCAGCAACGTCCCCGACATCACCACAGGCCTGAAGAGGAGCCAGACGGATGGCACGCTGGACCAGGCTTCCCACAGGGAGAAGATGGAGCAGACGTTCAGGGTGAGACGCTGTCCCAAATCTCACACGAGGACCCCGAGGTGGGAAAAAGAAGGTGGAGTTGCCCCATCCTTAGGTGCAGCAGTCGTTACAAACCTTATCCCTAAAGAAAATAGTTCCCATATTTATTTGAAATGAAGTACTAACAGGAAACATTGCCTGAGTAGCCAGATCCACCTTCATGCTTCTGGGAGCGTCCCACAGAGCCGCCAACATGGCCATCTCTATGTGAGGGCAGTTTTGGCAGGAAACTTAAGCTTGGGTGTTCTAAAAGTCATGTTAGATTACTATTCTTTTCTTTCCTACCTTTTTTTTTGGGGGGGGGAGGAGGGGGCAAAGATCAATTATATTTTGAGTGTTGTCTTTTTTGTTGTGGTAAAATATATGATGTAAAATGAACCACATCCAGCATGGTCAGCGGTGAACCTGAGGCGTGGTGGTGAAGGATTAAGGGAAACAGACAAGAGAATATAGCTGGGGCCAGGTGGGACAGTGTTTTCAGATGGAGAGATGATGACACAGCCTGCAAGCAGAATCTTAATTTTAGAGTCAGATCCCACGAGGCAGAGCAAGGGCGTGGTCAAGATGTTTGCAATGTTCTCTCAAGTTTCAAATCTACTTAATTTCATGCACCTGAACTCTATTGAGCTTTGTTTTGGCAGCACTTGCTGTACCTCCCGCAGCCCACATCACTCAGACACCTGGGACCACAGGTTCAGACCACGAGATCAAGTTTACAATCATAGCCTTTGGCTATAATTGTGCTGGGAGGGTTTTGCCCTCCAAGCTGGGACCTGCACAAGGCTTTGCCACTAGAGGACCATGCCGTCTCATTACTCTGAGGTCTGAACCTGTCCAAACACTGTAGCCACTCTCCACAGTAAAATTGGCCATCTTAACAATTTGTAGTGTTTATTACAGTGGTGTTAGTACATTCACAATATTGTGCAACTATTACCCATTTCCATAACTTTTTCATCATGACAAACAAACTTTTTACCCATTAGACCAGGGGTCCTCAAACTTTTTAAAGTGGGGGCCAGATCACGGTCCCTCAGGGAGCTGGAGGGCCGGACTATATGAACTACTAATTCCTACTGTAACACCTTGGCTGCGCTCACTGCCCAAAAAACCTGGCGGGCAGGATCAGACTCCCCTGGGGGCTGCATGTGGCCCGCGGGCCGTAGTTTGAAGACCCCTGCATTAGACAATGCCTCCATATTCAACCCAGCCTCCCAGCCCCTGGTAACCTCTGTATCCTTTCTGTCCCACTTGCCTGTTCTGGGTGCCTCATTTTTGAGTAATCATATGACATTTGTCCTTTTGTTTCTGGATTATTTCACTTCGCATAATGCTTTCACAGTTCATCCGCGTGGATGTGTCAGAACTTCCCTCCTTCTGATGGCTGAATAGTATTCCACTGTATGAATATACTGCATTTGTTTATCCATTTACCTGTTGGTGGGTAATGCTTTGGTGAACAGTGGCATACAACTACCTGTTTGAATTTGTGTATTCAGTTCTGGGTATGCTTCTAGGAGCGGAATTGCAGGTCATATGGTAATTTCATCTTTCGCCTTCGTGGGATTAGCCCCACAGTTTTCACAGCGCCACACCATTGTTTTCCATTCCCACCAGCAAAGTACCAGCATCCAGGTTCTCTGCACCCACACTTGTTATATTCCATGCTTTTCCTACATTTTTAACTGTTCTTAGCTGCCCTTTCAGAATGGCCTGATTGACACAATCGCTTTTAATGCACAGTCTAGTTTTAACTGAATTTGAAATTGTACCTGCATTACATTCCTTGCTTTTGTCTTAAGTGCGAAATAAGAATGGAGGGACTAAAAGCAATGGCAGCTATTTAAATAAAACTTATAGTAGAACCACAACCCAGCTGGGTTTAGATTAGCACTACCAGGAGCCCGTCCCTTGGTGAGTGGCCATGTGGCACACTCTGGTGCCTGGTGACAGTCCCTGTAAGAAGGTGGACCAGGTTAGAGTCCGGCAGCCTCGCCTCTGACCAGACAGTCCCTTTCTTTTCACCTGTACGCACCCCCCATGTCCCTGTCCACCTCCGACCTCCCCGCCCCCTTCTCTTCCCCATTCCTCATGCAAAGCAAATACTCAGCTGCCTTCCCTGGTCTGGTCATGCTCCCAGGACTCAGTCTCTTTTGCTAAATTGGAATCATCCATGTTTTTAGTCTTACTACTCTGTTCTATCGCTGGTGAGTTATTTACTTCTGAAAACCCAGTATTGTGGCTGGTACTCGTCTCTTTTCTGTTTCAAGATAATAGACACTAGAGCATCAAACAGATGTGTTTTGATTGCTTTGTTTTAAATGTTTTATAAAAAAGCAAACATTTCCAAAACACTCAGAAGCTGGTCTGTCTCTTTAAGATGAGTGTGCCTGTGGGCCCTCACAATGGGGCAGCCTGGGGAAATCACATAACACTGTAGCGACAATGACCTCCTCCCTGTTTTAACCAGTGCAAGTTATACATTAAAATTCTTAAAAATATTAACTTCATAAGAAAAGTACTAAATTTGTAAACACCTTGAAGATTCAATGAGATAAGTATGCATATTACCATGTGAAGGCCATTTCCAGCTCTTCTCCACAATATCTATCTAATACTTTACAATATCTATCATAACGAAACATAACTGTTACACAATGAACACTGGAGCATCCCTTAGAAATTGAGAGGAGGAGTGAAAGCTGCGGTTGAGCTTGAAATGGGGGCCATCTGAGCTTTAATTTTTATTGTTAAAATGGCTCAAGGAGGAAGCAAGTAAATACCAAAGAACATCTTAAAAAACAGTGAAAGAGACTATTAGCATGTTAGGCTTTCACTGTCAAATCCCTCTCACGTCTAAAGGAGTTACTTCACCTTTTCAAATTTGAAGACACCTCTCAATCTAAACCAGTGCATGTCAGTGCAGTAGACAAATCCTAGTGACATGCCAGGCAGTCACTCTGCTCTCACGTTCTTGGTTCCTTAGGAAAAAAGAGTGAGTGGTCATCCTAAGTAACAAGCATAATGGATAACAGGGAAAGACCATTTTGAATTGTAGTGAATTCTGATTTATTTTTATTTACTTACTAGAGGCCTGGTGCACAAATTCATGCACCAGTGGGGTCCTTTGGCCTGGCCTGTGGGATAGGGCCGAAACTGGCTCTCGGACATTCCCAAAGGATCCCAGATTGCGAGAGGGTGCAGGCCAGGCTGAGGGACCCACAGGTGCATGATTGGGGCCAGGGAGGAATGCAGGAGGTTGGCCAGCCGGGGAGGAACTGATGGCTGGCTCCAGGGTGTTTTGGCCCATCAATCCCGATGGGCTGGACCCCAGCAGCAGGCTAACCTATCGGTCAGAGTGTCTGCCCTCTGGTGGTCAGTGCACGTCATAGCGACTGGTCAACCGGTTGACTCTCTGCCTTCTGGTAGTCAATGCAAATCATTTTGAACAGATGAGCGGCCTTAGCATATCATTAGCATATTACACTTTGTTTGGTAGAATAGATGACCGGATAACCAGACATTTAGCATCTTAGGCTTTTATTATATAGGATTTTATTTTATTTTTTTACGTATCCTATAACATCAGGTTATATCTCAGAGCATCCTTTTCTGTTTTCCAAATGGTGATTTGAGAGTTTTGTCTGCGTGCCCGGTGTGTCTGTGCCTGGGCGTGGGTCTTTCTGGGTGACCCTGGCGCTGCCTCGGGATGGTCTCACGATGCCCACAGGAGGTGGTCACCCTGCAGAAAGTCCTGCCTCTGTGTCCCCGGCTCCCCGCTCTGGCCCACCAGACCTACTCAGGGGTCATTAACTTCTTTTCGGATTAGGCCCTGCTTGGACCAGGGCTGTTTGGGATATTTGATTAACAAAAATCTAGACTTGAGAATACGGAAGCATTCCCCTTGAAAATCGCAGGCAGCCTGGCTGGGTGGCTGCAGCTGCGAGCAGGGCTTTTGACAGCCCCACAATGTCTGCAAATGGCTCTTAATTGATCGCCGCCTTTCTCCGGGGGCACCCATTACTGTCACAGCCCTTTGTGCTCCCCGTCAGCCTCCCCTGTGTGGGGGAGGCGGCTTTCTCCCGGTGTCGCTGGCAATTAGCTCGCACTCCTGTTTGGAGTCTGAAAGGAATAAACAGCTTCTTTCTCGGCGAGGAGGTGGGTTGGACGAGTTTCTGGCCCCTTTCTGAAAACTTGGGGCGTGTGCGGCAGTCCCCACAGAAATGCTGCTCTCTGCCCTCCGAGCCGGCGGCTGCAGCGAGGTGGCCCCGCTTCTGTCACCTCCACCTGTGCCTCCCTCAGCGCCCTCCCAGCGGGGAGCCCCGGAGGCAGGGAGCACCTCCCACAGCCCTGGCGCTGCCGGGGAGGAAGAGCGGGTGGCGCTAGGACGTCCTTGAGACTGTGACTTGGAAGAACATTTGTGTGTTTTTTTTAATTTTTTTGTTGCCTGGGGATGAGAGTGAGAGGGAACGGGTGGAGAGCCGGAGCACGCGTGTCTTACTCACTTCCCAGCGGCAGGCTGGAGCGTAGTCCTCTCTCCCCGAGGGAGCAGGTGGCAGAGCTTGCCCGTGGATGCCCAGCGGGTGAGTGAACGAGGGTGCGGACCCCCGGGGGTGGGTGCCTGCATGGGGTGCTCTCTCCCGGGTCTGGAAAGTTGGTTCACTCTACAAGGTCTGCAGACTGTGAGGCAGCTGAGAGGTGAGCCTTCCTCCCCAGAAGGGTTTCGGACAGGGACCCTTGCGCACTGTAGGTCTGTAAGGATGAGAGACTTTCTGGGGCTCCTGGGGATTCTGTGGGGCCGTCACCTTCCTCTCCTCATTCCGAGGAGCCGCGGCTCTTTAAATTGATCTGGGGGGGAAAAATAAAAATAAATTGATCTGGGCAATTTCTCTGTCCTCTTAAAACATGAAGACGCAGAAAATCCCGGGGACATTTCCCATACCGGCTCCGTAGAACGCGTTTGACGGGAGAGAGGAATAATCGGGGGCTGTGAGTGATTTTAGGCTTTTTGTGAAATTTCCCGGGAGCACAGCTCACAGTCTCACCGGGCTCGCTGCTGTCGGGGAAAAGCCACACACGCCAGGCGTTTTCCCACCAGGTAAGCGAGTTCCCCCTGACGGAACGTTTCCCAGCCGTTCCGAGGGGCTTTATGTAAGCGCCGGGTGGCTCTGGCGGGGATTATTTTCGTAGTTTGTGGGCGTGTGTGGATGGAACAGCGCGCCTCGGGAATCTGGAGATGCTCAGCGTGCTCGCTGCGCGCTGTGCTCTTTGCAACCGAGCCAGGCGGGAGCCGGGCTTTGCCCGATGACTTTTCCAAGGAGCACAGAGGGCTGTGCCCTTGTGGTTATGTTGTAGGTGTGCTTAACAGTGACTGCCGGCTCACCCGCTCAGCTGGACCTCTGGCGTGTTTCTGTGTCACGGGAGCTGCTTTTCAGAGCTCAGGGAACTGAGAAGCCAAAGAGAAAGAAAGAGATTATTGGGCATTGCTCCCTCCAGCATGCTCGAGTTAACCCACCGTCCTTACCTTGCTCTGAGTCTCCGGCATCATTTCCAGCTCTGTTTGGCTGTAAGATGTTTTTGTTAAGAAATAATTTATTTGTAAGTACTGGCCTTTCTACGTGGCTGTATACTCACCATGGCACCTTTAAACGCACGTTGTCTGCCATAACCCCCAGGTGACTGGCCCGAGAGAGCATCCTCAGAGCAAACCCGTGGTCCTTGGAAAACAGCCTGGGGTCTGATGCCTTCTGGCCGTGAGGACCATTGTCGGGGGCTGGATTGCAGGCAACCTCTGCTGGTCGGCACTGGGATCACGAGAAGGACTCTTGACCTGCTGGTTGGAACCCTGAATCCATATCCTGGTCCACCAGGGGTCCCCTGTGAGACCTGAGACAAGGTCCCCAGCTCTTCTAAGCTCTTGCATCCGCATCGATAAGTACAAATAGCAGTGCCACCAACCCCGGGTGGTTCCGAGGATCGGGGGTGACTGGAAGCACAGAAATAAGGGCTTATGAGGCGAAAGGTCCCCCTTCCCCATGGGCCTCACAGAGGGAAGTGTCTGAACGCTTTCCCCTCTGCCCACTGGTGGGACTGCCACCACCCTCTCAGCTGCCTGCTAGTCTTTTTGTTGTTCTTAGTCCTCATCTGAGCATTTTCCCATTGATTTTTAAAGAGAGTGGAAGGGACGGGGAGAGAACGAGAGAGAAACATCGATGTTAGAGAGACATCGGTTGGGCACACATGTCCCAACTGGGGCCAGGGATCTTGCCTGCAACTGAGGTACGTGCCCTTGACCAGAATCAAACCTGGGACCCTTCAGTCCAGAGGCCGATGCTCGAGCCACTGAGCCAAACGGGCCAGGGCACCTACTAGTCTTGTGGAGGTTAGTGGGCAGACCCTGCTGAGCTGTCCCGAGAGATGAAAACGAACTGGAAACCAGGGCCGTGGCCATTGAGTCCTCCTCGCTCTGTGTCGCCTGCACGCAGACAAAGCTGCCCACCCTCGAGCGTGGGTTCTCGCCGAGCGCTGTGAATTGCTGACTCGGGTGCAGGGCTGCTTCCAGGGGAACCAGTGCGCTAGCTGTGGGCGCCCCGGGCCGGAGAGGGCGGGAGGCTGCGCTGCTGGGGCGGCTGAGACATGGTGCCGGGCCTTGCAGACTTTCTGTCTTCGGACAAGAGGCAGCTCAGGACCTCGCAGGCGCCAAGGACGCAGGCCGGGTCCCCGCTGAGCTGTGCTCCCAAGTGCGCTGTCTCCGTGTCCGGCCCGCGGGTCCCTCCGGAGGGGCTGGGTGCGGGCGGGGACGCGGTCAGTGCCTGGGCTTCGCTCGCATTGTTCCCTGAAAGGCTGTCTGATCTCTGTGGTCAGTGGATTGTTTCTCATTTCCCCTTTTCTTAGTTTCTCGGGTTAGTCCTGCTCTTCCCGGATCCTCGGGGCTGGCGTGTGGGGAGCTGCCAGCTCTGCTGGGCGTGGCCGCAGGGGACACAGCTACCGTGGGCCACAGAGGCCTGTCTCTCTGCTGCTAAGGACCGCTCACACCTGCTGGTCAGCAGGTGGAATGAGGAATGACTGCAAGCACAGATATAAGGGCTGATTGGGCTAAAAGTCCCCCTCCCCACGTGCCTCTCACAGACACATCCATCTGAACGCTTTCCCTCTGCTCACCGGGCATGCGGCCACCCCCAGAGCCCGTGAGAGCAGGAGGGAAGGAGAGGAAACCAGCTCCCAGTGCAGATGTGGGGGCCCAGCTGAGCCCAGCAGTGAGCTTGGGGTGAACCCAGAAGCGAACTCCCTGAGCCATGGCCGCCCTGGGCCGGGGCCGCCCTGATCCGTGGCCGCCCTGATCCGTGGCCGCCCTGTGGCCTCCCTGTGCAATGGCCGCCCTGAGCTGTGGCTGCCCTGGGCTGTGGCCGCCCTGGGCCGTGGCCGCCCTGGGCCGTGGCCGCCCAGGGCCGTGGCCGCATGGCCAGCAGTGTGGGAAGGGAGAACGTGCCCGGGGAAAGGAGGATGGACAGCAGGAGGGACTCTTAGGGGTCTTGCTGGTGGTGACCTCTCTCCGCTTCCTCTCAGCCATGGTTGCAGGGCAGGGTCCTCAGGGTTTAGGTGGGGCCAGGTGTGTCCCTGGACACAGCAAGCTGACCAGTGGAAGGGGGCTGCAGTCACTGGCAACATGTGGGCTGATCAGGCCCCCCCACACACACACATTGGTGAGGCTCCGGCGCCGGGACTGCTGGTAGACCAGCCCGGCTGGCACAGGGGCCACAGGAGGCTGTGGTGTTACATAGGCGGATGGTGGCATAGGCTGCATGTTCTGTGCTAATAGAAATAAATACACGGTGTTCAGGCAGTGGCGGCCTGGAGCCTGGGCCCGGTCTGGAAGGCAGGCTGCAGGGTCTCTGCTCTGGAGGCCTGGGGCAGCCACACCCCTCCCCCGGCTCTCCCTTCCTCTCCCTCCCCCCAGCTCTCCCTTCCTCTCCCTCCCCCCTGACTCACCGTGAAGCGGGAAGGGTTAGGGTCACGGAGTCCCTTTCTTCCTTTTCCCGAGTAACTGGCTTTCCGTTCATGGGGCTGGTGCCCTTCTAGCTCTTTCTTCCCTCCTTCCTTTTCCACCCCTCACTTCCTTCCTGCCTTTCGCTGGCCCCTGCGTCTCACTCTCCTCCACACTTTCCCTTTTCATCCTGTTTTTCGGGGGGGGGGGGGGCGGGGGAGAAAAAAATCATCCAGAGTCATCTTTGGAATCCCAACACGAAGAAGAAAGGAGGAAGTCATGTGGAGGCGGGAACCACCCAGCTGGGCTGGGGATCAGGCTGCGGGGGAGGGGGGTTGGCTATTAATGTTTTATGAGTTTTTTCTTGAACGTGCTAAGAGTCATGGAGGAATGTTAAATAAATAGCAACCTCCCCCCCTCCCCCCCAAAAAAAGAAAAATGACAAATACATATTAGGTTGAAACGAGAAGGGACACTATTGATGGTGGTGGTTGGACATCCCTGGATTGTTGAGCACCAATCACAACATTGGAATTTTAGCATTGTAAAAACTTTTCTGTAATTAGTTAAAAAAAAAAAAAAAAGTGATGGGGAGCAGGACATGAATTTGTTTTTACCGTAAAGAAGATGTTACAGGACTGCCTTTGGTCAAACAGACAGCTGTCCGGCGGCCAGGGGCTGCTTAGAGCGCAGTCCGGGCTGCTCGGTGCTCCCCGCTGGTCTGAAGGAACAGCAGGCAGGCACGCCCTGGTTGTGGTTGGCCACTGCTGAGCGCCACGAATCTTTTCTCTTTACTGTTTTACCGAGCCCGGGGCCGCTGCTCTGCTGCTTGTCCATTCCTTTTCGCTCCGGGCTCGCTGGCCAGCGGTGGAGAGTGCCATGTGATGCCTTCTTCCCGCATTCCGTGCGCTTCTCCGCAGGGACTGTGGTCAAAGGGAACCTGGGTACCGGAAGGCGCACTGAGGTCTCAGTGTTTTGTGTGTTATGCCTTTCATTACTCAGAGCAGAGTCTCACTTTTTAAAAAATGCATTTTTTAAAAATTGGTTTCAGAGAGGAAGGGAGAGGAGGAGAGAGATGGAAACATCCATGATGAGAGAGAATCACTGACCAGCTGCCTCCTGCACGCCCCACACCGAGGATCAAGCCCACAACCCGGGCCTGTGCCCTGACTGGGATTGAACCACGACCTCCTGCTTCATAGGTCAGCACTCAGCCACCGAGCCACACCGGCCGGGCCAGAGTCTCACTCTTTAATACGGTCCCAGCCCCACAGGGTGGCTGCTTTGACTTAAAAAAAAAAAAAAAAAGTTGTGGAACATTGCTCTGCGTCACACTGCAATTTCCTCTCTGGGCTCGGCTCCGAGGAGCCCGGGTGCCACCCTGCGTGTGGGGCGAGGCGGCCGCGGGCGGACGGGCCGGGAGCAGCTGCCCACGAGCCGTCACACGGGCCACGTGGGGCGCGATCACCACCCGCTCCCGAGAGGCAGGCTGGGGTGGGCTTTGCTGCCCTTGGTCACAGCATGAAGCACAGGGCCGCCAGGGCTGTGTTTGCCACTAACAGGGGAGACAGGAGGAAACCCAAGGTATGTGCTGCGAGCCCCCTCCGCCGATCCTGCTGCCTCCTTTCGCTGCCTCTCCTCCTCCTCCTCCTCCTCCTCCTCCTCCCTCGGTTTGCTTGTTCCGTCTCCCTTCTCCTCGGTGGTTCGCCTTCCTTCACTCTCTAACTCTGTGCTGCACCTGAGTTCTCTGGGGTTTGCAGAACACAGAGGTCGGAGGAGGAAGTGCTTGGATGTGCAATTGCCTCCACTTCTGGCCGGTGTTTGCGGAGAAACCACAGCCTTGCCTCACGCAGGGGTCCTCTCCCTGCCCCCCCGGCTGCTGTCAGCTGGCCTTGGAATTCTCTAATCCCACCCCCTGCATTCAGCCGCAGGAGAAAGGGTGAGCGATGAGCAGGCTGGCCCGGGGACTGCGGGCATCGGGCGGGGCGGGCTGTGCCCGGGCCTCCTCTCTGTGGCCCGCGGAGGCCTCGGTGAGATGGCTTTATGTAGATGCGTTTCCAAGATAGAAAGCCAGTCCTCTCAGGTGAGATTTAAAAATAATTTTCTCTGTCGGATGCTTTATCTTTTTAAAGATTTTTTTTTTCAAGGTAGAGTTCCCCACGGAGCTCCGTTCTTGCAGAATTACATTTACAAAGACCCCAAGTAACAAAAATGACCCCATCCCCAAGGGGGTAAAAGTGTCTTCATAAGTGAACTTTTCGTCCTCTTGCTTTGATATTCTTTGCTGCTTTTCTTGCTCTCTCTTTGGTGGTGGGAGAAGCATTCCAAGAAAAAACGCCACCATTCAACATCAGAAATATTGGGTTAAAACACAAGTCTAGCAGTAAGTGTCCTAACAGTGTCTGTGTTGCAATTTCCTAATATCTCCAAAATATTTGCATATATTCCTAGTATATCTTTCCAAAAATATCTCCTAAGAGGAAGCTATTATATGGCGACAGTATGTCCATGGTGACATAATAAATAGACTGCTTGGACGATGGTAGAGTTACAATAAGAGCAAAGCAGGACAGACTGCCTTAGTCCGTGTCCCAGGGGAGCCCACCGTCCGTGAGGGTTGGAAGACCCAAGGCTTAGGATCCAGAAGAAGCTGGACCAAGCCAACCAGAGGGAGCCAGCCGGGACACAGCTCTACGACCTCCCGACCTCCCGGAAGCTGATCTGAGATGCCAAGCAATGTTAACAAGGCGCTGGAATCCTTTCCTGAGCCTCTTGGATCTGCTCTGGGAGCTGAGTCCTTGGTCTGCCTGTGGTTTTTCTAGGTTAGGGAGCCGTCACCACCCAGGAAATGAAGGAGGCGGCCGGGGGCAGGCTGGGCACAGGCAGTTGGGCAGACAGGTCTGAGCTGTTAAACCCAAGGGAGCACGGGGCCTCCTGTCAGGGTTCAATGTAAGTCCTTGTGAGCATAGACTCGCCTGGAAAGTTGATGGCTAACAAATTTGTCCAAGCTCTAGTCTGTCAAGAATTTGATTAGAATCGGTGTTATTGACACATCTTCTCTTCAAAGAAAGCAGTGATTTTCAACCTTTTTCATCTCGTGGCATATACAACTAATTGCTACAATTTTGGTGGCACATCAAAAATATATTTTTTTGCTGATCTGACCAAATAAATAGGTGTAATTTTGATTAATGCACATTGGATAGCTATTGGTCGTATTGGTTGCTGTCATTTTTCTTTATTTGACAGTCTAAGGCAGGGGTCTTCAAACTACGGCCCGCGGGCCACATGCAGCCCCCAGGGGAGTCTGATCCTGCCCGCCAGGTTTTTTGGGCAGTGAGCGCAGCCAAGGTGTTACAGTAGGGATTAGTAGTTCATATAGTCCGGCCCTCCAGCTCTCTGAGGGACCGTGATCTGGCCCCCACTTTAAAAAGTTTGAGGACCCCTGGTCTAAGGGAAAAGAGATTGGTGCCCCTGACTAGATAATCAGATAGTGCATGTTTTAAAAATACTTGTGGCACACCGGTTGAAAATTGCTGAAACACGGTGACAAAGAGAGAAAAATAGTCTCAACTCCTAGTACATTCTAAGACCATGTAACATTAAAGACCAAACTTAAAACAAGCAAACCATCCAAACAAACAGTTAATAGTACTGTACATCAATGGCCAAGAATCAAGTCAAAGACACAACCCTTGAGTAGAAACGCTGTGTGTGAGAAAACCGGCAGTAAGCATGGAAACCACCCAGAACGCCAGAGTTCAGTGGAAACGTTAACCATTAAAGGGAGCGTTATTGTCAACACACAAGTTCACACGGACTGATGTGATTCTCAGAACAAAAGCTGGTTAGAAAAAATGGAAGGAAGAGAATAACAACGAAGCTGAGACCTGACATCAATGCCCGTGGGTGGGGTGTGGGGGGAGGAGAGCGAGGTAGATAAGGAGCCTCGTGGTTCAAGATGCTTTCCAAAAACACGAGCCGGAGGAGGCTGGTTTGGAGCCGGCTTTCTCCAGAGTGAACGTTAAACGGTACAGGTGATCACAGAGAGGATTTAAATACAGGTCTTCATGCCCATGTCCCAGGAAAAGCAGACGGAATCATCCGAAAGCAGCACAGGTGGAAACGGGCAGAGGCTGGCAGAGTCGTTTTTCTGAGGCCTGGCTCCGAGCCAGGGAGCCGCAGGTGTCTCTGCTCTGAAGGCACGCGGCACCGAAGGGCTGCTGCCTCCTGTGAAGTCAGATGCCATTTGTCGTCTCTGGGAAAAGATAGAAAAGTCATTTTTAAATTTATGTCTTACTCACGGAGAAGTTTCAGAACAAGGTGGTGCAGATTATTCTGAATTTTAATTCAGACTCAAAAGGAGAATCTTTTGTTCTGGGAACGTCTCTTTCTACCAGCGGTTGGCGAACGTTTCCTGTAAATAGGTGAGCCTCTGGCAGCCACTCAGCTCTGCATGGCAGCATGCAAGCAGCATGGACAGCAGGCAGAGGAATGAGCGCGGCCGAGTGCTAATAAAACTTTATCTGCATCAACACGTGGCGGCCTGGCTTTGGCCCGAGGGCCATGGCGTGCTGCCCCCTGCTCTCAGGCTCCGCCCGTACCTCCCCTGTGTGTGGCAGCGGGGTCACCGGTCTCTTGGACGCCACGCCTTTGCGTTCAGAAGTCAGGGGGAGATTCTGGCCTGCGCCCATCTTCCTGGGTGGGCAGGTGTAAGGTCAGCTTAGAATAAGCCGTGTCTTTTGCTCGGGTGGAAAATGGAAGAGAAAATGCAGCCCAGGCACAGGCTATGTGGCCAGGATGAGCTGTTTGTATGAATGACAGGAGGAGGACATGGAACGCCCGGCGCTGTATGTGAGAGATGCCGGGGGCCGTGGAGCGCTGTCCCGGCCCTGCACGTGCTTGGCAGGGAGAGCAGTCTTCTGCACCCCCTAGTTCTCGCCAAACTGGGTTAAAGAAAGAACCAGCAGAAGGCGGGAGCAGGCCTGGTCCGCTCTGGCTCCGGCTCAGCGGCTTCCTCCGAGGAGGGGACTGTGGTCTGGGAGCCACAGTCACAGGTCCCTCCCCCGGCTCACAGCTCTGACCTGCCTTCCCGGGCTGTGCTGCCTGCACACGGACTGGCTGCTCGGCTCACCCCTGCCACACGGTGCCCTCGCCTCCCAAGGCTGGCTTCCCGCTGGGTGGCCCCTGGCCCCTGCCTGCCTCCCGCGGGCCTTTGCACAGCCTTCGCCTTCTCTTCCTCTGCTCCCCATTCAGCCGCAGGGCCCCTACCCGCCCTTCCGTTTTGTGTCTCCCTGGAGCCCTTCCACGTGTGTCTGAGATACTGCGCACCCCGCTTTCTGTCCTCTGTCCGTGTCACCTCTGCCTGTGTGAGGGTTGGGAGCTTCATCTTTTGCTTCTAAGCAGGTGCTGAGTTAAACAACTGCTGAATAAATGGAACTGGATGGTTCTGGCCTTTCCTTCAGGGAACTTGGAGGAAATGTATTCTTCTGCACTTCTAAAAATAGCGGAACGTGGAAAACTGAGCTCCCCCAGCCAATTGTAACGGTTACTCCCCAGCCTGGCGCCGTGCGAGGCTCTGCAGGCTTAGCTCCCCGCCTCCCTCCAGGCAGGGCAGGGGAGCAGCCTGAGCGGGAGGAGCTGGCCCAGGCTCCCGGGGGCACTGGTGTAAATGTAAACCGCATGTACAGCCCCTCCGTTTAGGGCCCTGCCTCCTTTGGACCCCAAGTCATCCTCACGGCGCCCGGGGACCACAGCCAGCTGATCGGGGCGAGGGAGTGGGTGCCTCCTGAGCACTTCACTGTGGCACCTCAGGAACAACGCTGGCCATGGAAGCCTCGCCTAATGTGCCCTCTTTAAGTTCATCTCAGCAGAAGTGTTCGTAAAATGAATTCCGATTCTCTAAAGGCAAGAGACTTTATTTTTAAGATCTCCTTATTTTAACACCGCATTGTGAGGTGTGAATTCTGACATCCCAGCAAGGCAAAGCTGTCATCTCACCAGCTGCCATTTAACTTATGGTACATTTTGTCAGGCCTTATTTTATGCGCTATATGTGAGTTTAATATAGATTCCATAGAATTGGAAACTACTTTTCAGGACCGCAGAATTAGGTTGTCTGAGATGGTGGTGCAGAAATAGCAGGAGAGAGATTTCAAAAAAAGTGAGTTTTAGGGCCCGAGTATCATCATCTTGGATTGTTGAGCTCAGTGGGTAGAGCACCAGACCCGGCCTCCAGGGTCAGCGGTGTGGTTCTGTCTGCTGCCGCCTGCCTCATGAGCTCAGTCCACACACTCACCTGGCCATCCTTCGGTGCAGACCCTGGGGCAGGGTGATCTGGCGGTGCCACGCTGGCGAAACCAAGCAGTGCTGGCTCCGCTGATGGGTACCCCAGCTGTTCTCACTTGGCCCATGTGAGCGTCACTTGGGAAACTTTTTTCAGATGCCCACACCTGGGGCCCTAGAGACTGTGATTCCGTTGGTTTGGGCATGGGTATTTTTTGAGTTCCCAATCAAGCCAGTATGTGGCCAGGGTTGACACCCACTGGAGAGGAGGAGGAGGAGGACAGGATTTAGGGTGGGTGGGGGGTGGATTGTTATAGTCCCAGGTGCTCCCTTAGGATGCGCGTTTCCCGGAAGAGAAGGAAGCCCCTTTTGGCCGCACTGCCCTCTTCGGCGTCGGCTCTGTCACTCAGCTCTCGGCATGACCGGAGTGTTCCTTTAATGGTGAATCATAAGATTTCATTGTTTTAGGCAGGAGACATTTTGATAGGTCAGGTTGTCTTGATTGGAGCCTCACAGCCCACATCTGTTTTCTTGTTCTTGGGCAATTTGCCCAGAATGAGTGTGTTCTGACAGGTGTTAGCAGAGATGTGCTTGCGTTCACAGCTGAGGATAGAACTCAGTGGATCATGTGTGAGTCCAAGGAGAATCACTGGTACTCACACGTGGAGCTTTTGGAGAATAAATTCTATGATATGTGTCTCTATGTCCAGTTGGAAGCTAAGTGCCTGCTTGATGGCAGCAAGGAAGCATTGGGTGGAGATACTGAACGGTGTAAGCTCGGACCCGCCCCCAGCATCTAAGTGACAGAGTGGTTTGTGTGGACGGAACCATCTGCCCTGGATACGTCCCCCATGAGATCCCGGGCAGGGATGGCGACAGTTTGCGTCCTTGGCGGATAGTAACGACAGTGTCCTGTGCATTTCCCCACCTCTTGTCCCCTCGCAGAGTGCGGAACAGATCGCCACGCTGTGTAGGAGTTTTAACGCCACCCAGCCCAGCAGCATGGAAGGACCGCGGGAGGGCCAGGCCCCACCTCCGCGGCCCCTGGCCCGCCACCTGTCCGATGCGGATCGCCTCCGAAAAGTCATCCAGGAGCTGGTGGACACGGAGAAGTCCTACGTGAAGGTACAGGAGGGCGTGCCTCCCTGCTCTCTCTCCAGGCCTGTGGCGGCCAGTGGTACGGCGGCAGGGGTTCCTGGGTGATGCCCGCTGGACCCCGCCGTGCACTGGAAGAGAACGGCTGCAGAGGAGGGAGGGGGTGGGAGAAGGAGGAAATGCTTGGAGGACTCGGGAAAAATTAGATCTCGGCTCATTTGTTACCAAGGTAGCTTTCACTATGGAAACGGATGCTCCAGTTTGTGCGACGTGTGGAAGGGCGTCTGCGCTGGCTTAGTACCGGGGCACAGAGATCACATTAGGTGATGGGAACGAGGGCACAGCCGGTCTAAGGCGACCTCTGAGACGCCCCAGACAGGTCCCCCCACCGATGTCCCCTCATCACGGGCGTCCCCACACATCTTAGAGCCCAGAGAACCCGCTCGTTTGCCTCGGAAGCCCCTCGTGTCGGAGAGACATGGAGAATACAGGGGCCTGGGAGGGCAGTTCTTTGCTTGAAGTGTTGCCGAAGCTTCGGAACTGTGTGGCGCTCACTTGGCTGGCTGACTGCTGAGGGCAGCGTGGCACGGGCCTGGCGCAGCCTGCCCACCCAAATGGCCTGGGTGGTCCCCCTCCTCCCTCCTCTGGGCGCTGAGACAGGTGTGCCTTATGGCAGCTTTGACATGCCGAACCCCGAGGTAACCTCGGTATGCACACACACACACACACACACACACACTCACACACAAGGCAGAGCTGAGCTTCGCCTTTCATCAGTGTCCCTGTCATTTGGTCTGGATGTTACCAAACTCTATTCAGAGAACTCAGGAGAACGCCCCACACCTGAGGGGAGGGGAGTGAGGGGAGAATCCAGACGAGATTTCTGCATCCTCCTGGGAGCCATGGTGACCTTCCCCGCAGCCCTGGGCACCGTGATTGAGGCTGCAGAGCCCTCTGACAGCCGAGGCTAGCCGTGGAGCTCTCACTGGGAGTCCAAGGCCCTTCTTATCGCTACTGATGCTGCTGCTGCTTCCTGTCAGGCCACGCGGCACTGGGAGGTCGCTCCTTGCTGATGCTGGGGGAGCGGAGATGAATGTTATGGGCGAGCCTGCACTCTGTCCTCTGAGGGCCTGGGTGTCGCAGTCTTTGGCCCCGAGGGTCAGCGCAGACCTGCCCTCGTGTGTACGGCCCTGGGCAGCATCAGCTGGCACGAGGAATGACAACAGGCCGTCACTCTGATGACATAACCAGCACCCGCAGTCTCTTGTGACCCACACACATTTTCATGTTTTACTTCCTTCCCGCTGCTGACATTGAACATGGAGATTCATTCGTTCTTTCATCCAACCTGGACCTCTGCATGTGGCTTGGACATTTCCACCTGTGTGTGTGCCCTGGGCTGTGGGTCAGGAACGTCTCGTGTCTCCAGCTGCGGAATGGGTGTGGTTTTAACCTCTGAGCCCAGTGAGCAGTAGTGGACACTTTTAAGGTCGAGAATTTCAACGAGACATAAACTTCATGGTTCCTACGGGAGTCTGGAGCTGTGGGGTTGCTGGAAATGCGTGGGTGTCTTAAAGGCGTAAGTGCCAACGACTCTTCTGTCTTTTAGGATCTGAGCTGCCTCTTTGAATTATACTTGGAGCCGCTTCAAAATGAGACGTTTCTTACCCAAGACGAGGTAAATAATCACCTTCCCCCCCGTTCCTTAACCATGGGCCAGTCTCTGCCCTTTGGGGGACCCCCTAGGAGATTTTATCTACTGAACCCCAAACGTCCCAGACTTCAGGGGCTTCAGAGAAACCCAAGCGTGGCCTCCTCCAAAGCTGTGGACGTGGCCTCGGGTTAGCACACATGCAGGACGGTCCTTTCCGTAGAGAAGTTGTGGCCAGAAATTACTTTTCCACACGTGACGTTGTAAGGCTAAATCTCAGGAGTTACCTCCTACTTTCTTCCGTTTCCCCCCAATTTGGATTCTGAAAACTTCACACCCACTGCAAGACTGGCATTAGGGTTCTGGGGACGACAGCTGTGAATTCTCGGTGTAAAGTGCCCCCTAATGAGGGCGCCGTGTTCTATAAGGATGTCCTTCTGCCACCTGCCGTGCCGCAGGGCGTCAGAGCGGGCCCGGACCTGCTGCCAACACCCTCTTCCTCTCCCGTCTTCACGTAGATGGAGTCGCTCTTCGGAAGTCTGCCAGAGATGCTCGAATTCCAGAAGGTGTTTCTGGAGACGCTGGAGGATGGCATTTCGGCGTCGTCTGACTTTAACGTACTTGAAACCCCCTCGCAGTTTAGGGTGAGTATTCTAGAGGGCAGTCAAAGCATGGACGGGCGGTCTGCACACACCGTCTGTGCCGGCGCCTGGGTGCAGGCCACCTCCCACACCTGCACTCCGGCCACCTAACGGGGGTGCAGGTGACGGCCTCAGACCCCGGGCACTCGCTGCGATTCCTCCCCCGCAGGGGAAACCGTTCTGACCTCTCCCACCGAGGGAGCCCGTTTCCAACATGCGCGCCGGGGCTGGCGGAACCCTGCAGGGAAGCACAGACGGCATCCTGCATCTGAGCAGAGCCGGCTTCGTTAACGCGCCTCTCGGCGCCTTCCCACCCCCTTTGTCAGCGGTGTTTTCCAGAACGTCTTCTTGTCCTCTGATTGCTCCTCTGCAGCTCTGCCAGGGGAGCCCGGCTTATGGCGGTGGGCGCCTTCTCCGGGCATGAGAGCACTGGCGTCTGCAGGACAGGGCCCCGGAGACACCCCCGCCCATGTCTGACGACTTCTCTCTCTATCCCTTTCTAGAAACTACTGTTCTCCCTGGGAGGCTCTTTCCTTTACTACGCCGACCACTTCAAGCTGTACAGCGGATTCTGTGCTAATCACATCAAAGTGCAGAAGGTTCTGGAGCGAGGTAAGTTACTCCTAACCTTGGAAGCGGTATTCTTTATATTTTTGGTTGTTAACCAAGAATAAATGTGTACCTAACAAGGAGGAATAAGTGCAATTTTAAGGGATCATGTCCCGTTCTTGACCTTGAAGCTGGTGACATTAAAGGGAAAGTTTTTTTATTTCAATCTGTTGGCGAAAGTGGAAGTCCTGAGAGCAGAGATGTTGCTTTGCCATGTGTCACTCTGCTGTGGAAATACATCTGAATTACTTTTCACCACATTCCTTGATCTAAAAACGCAGAACCATAAGCCCCTGGATGGGGGTGGAAAACATACAGCATTCTCTTCCTTCTTATTAATCTTATTCTTAAGCCCGAAAAATTGCTGCAAACACCACCATCAAGCTCACAAGAAGTGAGCTGAGTGAAATGAATGCTTCTTGGGTAGAACTAGGGGAAAACTGTCAGTTGTTACAGCTCACCTTCTGCCACTGAAGCACCTTTCTTCTCTGCACACTTTTATCATCTCACTGGATCTTACTGGCTTCAGTTTTTAAGTCCGAGTAGACTGGGTAGTCAACCCTCATCGCTCTTCCCTTTAGCCAACAATAACCATTCCTCTGTGGAGCTGACAGAGGCCTCAGCTCTGGGCTCTGAACTGCAACGGGTCAGCTGGTGGGCTCACGGCCAGCACATGGAGTGGGCAGGCCAGCCTGTCTAGCCTGGAAAGTGTATTCAAACATTTGATGATGACCATGACCTTCTTTGGTGTGGAGGTGTTGGAGGGTGTCTTTGTGCTGCAGTCACCACCTTGTATGCTCAACTTGAAGTTCAACTTATTCCTGTAACACCCTAAACCAGGGATACTGAAGCGAGGCCCTTCTGTTGCTGAGGGCTTCTCTCAGTCCCTGCAGACCTCTCTAGGTGTGAGGTTAGAGTCTCTCGGATGTTGCCTCCCCCATTCTTCGGAATGCTCATTGCTGGTAGCAGAGACAAGAGGAGGAACCATCAGTGATGCAGACACAGGACTTCAAGCTCAAGGCTGAAATAATACCAAACAAATGCAGGTCCTCAGGAGTGTGCTCTGCTCAGCTCCCACAGTGGAAAACAGCTTAAGAGAACACATGTCATCCTCTTCAGGTTCATCGGAACTGTCTCCAGGAAAGGCCAGCAGGCTTACATGTGTACTTGGAAATAAGATATGAACCTACCGAAGCTTGAACTGTGATTACGTCATAAATGTCCAGGATGAAAATGACGCCCCCAGCATTCGAATGCCTTCTTCAGAGTTCCGGATGGCCCCCTGTGATTGTTCCTATTGTGATCTGCCACCTCTAGAAGCCAGTGAATCAGAGCGCCCCGCCATGACGGTGGCCCACGTTTGAGGAGGGTTCTGTATTTGAACTTTGTTAATTGTGTCAACAGGGTATTGGCAGCCAAGCTAAGTTCCAAGCCTCTTCTCTCTGTCATCAAATGCTGCTTAATGGCATTGTCAGAGAGGACCTGGAGTTTGCCAGTCCTCTTTCTCAAAACCAGGGGAAGGTGGACGTTAGGGTTTTTCCTGACACTGAGTGTTTCACCAGCTCCACTGGCTCAGCTCGGCCAGTTGGTGTTGATCCAGAACTTCATCCCGTCCTAGAGCAGGCTCAGATGCAAATGGGAGCCCGGAGTGCTTCACGTAAATAAGACCCAGCCCAGATCTGTGTTCTCTAGTTCTCCACAGAGACCTGACTCCACTGGGGTTTCCTCCGAACCGGTGGTCTGCTCAGTTCCTCCGTCATGAAGAAGGGCCATCTCACTATCCACTGCGTCGGATAGTCTCATTCAGATGGCACTGCATCTCCTAAAAGGCGTAGACTTTGCCTTTCTGACAAAACTCGAAAGAAGAGTAGATCTTCATTCAAATTGGCTGAATTGCAAATAGCTGGTCAACCAGCGCCTGCAGGTGGGATCAAAGCAGTTGTTGGTGTGTTCACCGGTTCTCTCGAAACTCAATGCCCTCGGATTCCTGAGCACGCCCTTCAGGACACTGGACTCAGAGCGGAGAGGCAGTTCTCACTGCCCCCTGTGGAAGCTGAGATTGTTCAGAGCTGGAGAGGTGAAGGCTGCAGGGCTTATCAACTTATTTTAAAGGAAAAAGATACTGCGCTATGAATAACGCATTAAGTAACCATTTGTGTTAGGACTGGAGAAGTGCTGGTTTCTTTTGCTGTATGAGTCTTTTGGGGAGTATGGTAACATGGTGGTGTGGCTTCAGGATTGTTTGAACTCACTCGTTAGGTTCCTGTGATGGTCTCTCACGGGTCAGTGTACCCTCTGGTGTGTGGACTCTGCTGTTCTGACAGTGAGGAGGCTCCCTTGGCCCCGGGAGCTGTCACACTGGGCTGCTGGATCCAGGCTGACAGCTGGGTGCCTGGCCCTGATGCGATGGGGACCTTACTCAGGAGTGGCTTTAGGACATAGGCATGCACGATCTGTAACTCCATAGAAACTGGATAGAGTAGGAGGGCCACCACCCTGCTGAGCTCTCTAACAGTCTTTCACCCATGTGCTTGCAGCCAAAACTGACAACGCCTTCAAGGCCTTCCTGGATGCCCGGAACCCCACCAAGCAGCACTCGTCCACGCTGGAGTCCTACCTCATCAAGCCCGTGCAGAGGGTGCTCAAGTACCCGCTGCTGCTCAGGGAGCTGGTGTCCCTGACGGACCATGACAGCGAGGAGCACTACCACCTGACAGGTGAGGCCGGCGGGGCCGACCAGTCCCCCCGTATATGAGAAAACATCTCTCAGGGCTATGCCAGTTAATCTTAGTGTTAATATGTGGAAATGTTAGGTATATGGCCATCCCTTCAGAGGGACAGAACGTTTGGCAAAATGATCTCATTGGAGAAACCCCAAGCTAATCTGGAGGGATGGTTCCCTTTTCATTTTTAAAAGGGGGTAGTGAGCCCAGGGACGGGAAAGGGGTTAACTCGGGTCACTTGGTGAGCAAACAACTCTGAGGATGGAAAACCAGGCCTCCTTTCCGTCTCGGTGAGTTCTGTGGCTTCAGTGCTGCTGGTGGAAGCGCTGGCTGCGGCTCCACCTTGTGGAAATGTCTGCGCAGAGCCGGACTCAGAAACCAAACTCCTAACGACAGGTTAGGCTTCAACGAGGATGCTGCTGTGTCTTCTGTTGTCACCCGGCACATCATCAGCCTGAGACACACCCTGTCCGGTACACAGGGCCCCTCAGTTTGATGCAGCAGAGAATCCCTGAGAGGGAGACTGTACCGGATTAGAGAGAAACAGGCATTTGTGTTCCACAAATCAGAGCCAGGGGGGCAGCTAAGCCACATGTAACAAACCCCGTGGAGATGGAAAAACTCACTACATGTTACCATCACTGAATCATAAACACCGAGAAGAGTGTGACTGAAACTGGCTCCTTTACTACGACAACCATCCTTTCACATCATAAGTACCAAGGACGACATATTTTTGTATGAAAATTAAATTGTATAAGTAATTTACGCAAATTACGATTAGTGTTGTAAATACTGTATGTTCATTTCACATCGAGATCTTTAAAAGGATTGCTAAGAATACTGCCTTCCACAACTCCTTCCACGCCGTATGAGGGGACTGAAATTTTGCTTTTGAACTTTAGCAAAAACATCTTGTCCCTCCACAGGCCAATGTCTCTGGCAGTTAAGCATTTACAGAGACATTTCTAAGTTCTTGTTAAAAACTGTTATGGGTCACATTCCAGTAACTGGTCTAGAAGAGGCAAAAAATTTTACAGGTGCCCTGTGCACGTCTGGCTGAATATTTAACCCTTCTTTCTGCACCGCACTTTCTCATCTGTACAATGGGACAGGTTACAGTGCTACCGTGTTTCCCCGAAAATAAGACATTCCCTAAAAATAAGACCTAGCGCATGGAAAGACAAGACATCCCCTGAAAATAAGACCTAGCGCAACTCTGGGAGAAAAAATTAATATAAGACACCGTCTTATTTTTGGGGAAACAGGGTAGAGTCAAGTTATTGTAGAGATTAAATGAGATGACTCATACCAATTAGCTATCCTAGCACATGACGAATACGAAGTGCTCCATAAATGGTAGCTATTATTGCCGATACTTCCTTCCTTTTTTTATTTACTGTCTTATTCCAAAGAGAATTTGAGTCGGAAGATAATTCTGTTCATTATACTGACTGGATTATAACAGGCTGTTTGAGTCAAACCTGATAGCACTACTGTGAGAACTGGCTTCGAATCCTGGCATGAATCTTGAGCTTTTTCATTACTGCTGTCCGATAGGATTGGAGACAGACAAACATTGTAAAATAAATGATTCCTTGTTTTGCAGAAGCGCTGAAAGCAATGGAGAAGGTAGCGAGCCACATCAATGAGATGCAGAAGATTTATGAGGATTACGGGACCGTGTTCGACCAGCTGGTCGCGGAGCAGAGCAGCACGGAGAGGGAGGTCAGTGGGACTTGCGCTTTCGGAGAGGCTTCCTGCACCTGCTCCCTGGGACTATGGGTCACTTTAGTCTAGGCCCCCGTTAGGGCTTTCCTGGAGGAGAAAATGCCTCAAGTTCTCATTTTGATCTTAACGCTCATAATAACCCAGTCACACGATTTAGGTATAAAGGTAACAAATTAATGACCCTGGTTTAAGAATGCACCCTTACGTTATGAACCAAAGAAAACGAGACAGGCCCCTGAGCTCTTCCTCCTTGTGGCATGAGGTCAGGACATCCGAGGTGGTGGCGACATGCAGAGCGAGCGCAGGATGGACAGAGGAAGTGGGAGCCAGCACATGGAGAGAACAGGGCCTGTTCTCTTTTCTTTTTTTAGCGTGAAATACTGGGGGCCACCTCCTTCCTTCTCAAGGTTGTTTAAGTGCAATCTGACAATGTCTATATATGTTTTTCCCAGCTGATTACCAAATTTAGACTCTTAAGCTTTTCGAGTCTACATCTAAGGAGCAATGTGTTTTAAGTAGGAAAAGGCAAGAAGAGAAAACAGCTGCAGGTTGATTGTTGATTACGGTCAGGTTCAACACTGGTACTTGCTACTAGCAGGCCTGGTGTCGTTGATGGGTCAGAGCGGTAATGGCACTAGGCCCGGGGCAGTGCTAAGACGCACTGTGGAGGGACCTTGTGGCTGTGGTCCACAGGCATGTCCCAGCCTCAGGTAGCATGTGCACTGAAGCGAGTGCCTCCACATTTGTCACCTGCAGACAGTTGGATGTAGTCATACCTAAACACTTCCACTACTGAAGGCCCAAGTTTACAGGGATCTTAAAATCAGACTGCATGTACTTGCCTGTCAGCCATGACCACACCTATGTGATTCCCTCCCCAACATGCCCCTCTGGCGGGGTTCCCCGCCCCTCCTGTTTTCCAGGTGACAGAGCTTTCCATGGGGGAGCTGCTGCTGCACTCGCCCGTGGCCTGGCTGAACCCGTTCCTGTCTCTGGGAAAGGCCAGGAAGGACCTTGAGCTCACCGTATTCGGTAAGGAAACCGGGAGGCTGGCCATCATGAAGGACTCCCCAAACCCTCCACTTTCCAGAAGGGCGTGGATCACTGAGCTTTTTGACTTAACTACTTAAAACTCCATTGCTCTGCATACCGTGATCTCGTCCCGCCCGCTGCCCGGCTCAGTGGCTCTCTGAGCGGCACAGTTTCAGAGCTCCAGGCTATTCTGCCTGCCGTCACAGTAGTTTGCTGCACTTCAAAACATCTTCCTCTCCCCGAGCACGGCAGTGAGCGTAGACGTGCATTCTCCCCGCGATGAGCACCCCATGCTCAGGCTTCAGTAAAACAAAGCGAGGTTTTTCTTTAAATGACAGCATCTGCTCCAGACAATAGCTCTTGGGTAAGCAGGCACTGCTGCACAACCCCAGCACGACGGAAGGAAGTGCCATGTAGTCACTCACGGGCTGGCATCCTCAGGTCCCGGAGCGTCTAAGTCTGAAGAGCTTTTTGTTCACTGAGACACTCAGCTCTAGTCCAACCTTGAAGTTTGTGGGAAATAATGGAAGCTTTCTCTTTTCTTTTCTTTAGTTTTTAAGAGAGCTGTCATACTGGTTTATAAAGAAAACTGCAAACTGAAAAAGAAATTGGTAAGACAAGAATTAGTTTTAATTAAAGCTACCATTTCATGGCTGTATTTTCCTATCAACGTTGGACTGAGAGGCCAGCTAAGAGCCCAGGCATCACAACTGACATTACTCATTCCCCCGGGTAATGACCGAGTCCAACACTCAAGATACTTCTTCTTCTCAAGAGGATTCTGTTTTAAAAGACAGACCAATACCCATGCTGGGCCTGCACAGAAAATGAGCTTTTATGTCCCCCAAAATGGCCCAGGTTTCCTCCATACACAGAAAGAGTCTTCAGTTTGTTTTCAAATGACCTTTACTTAAAAAAACAAACAAAACTAGCTGTGGATACTATGAGCCACCAATTCCCCATCAGCGATAATGTGAAGACATGGGAGGCTTGTCATTCTTGCTTGGAAACCTAGAACTTTCTGCCCCCCAAACCATGATGCTGCCCTCTCCCCGCCAGCTGTGAGCCCCTGAGCCCTGGGAGTAGCCCGATCTGACAGGTCCCTGCCGCCTGAGCGCACACACTGCAAGGAGCCTGGCACCGGGGAGGGACAGGGAGGAAGCTGCAGCGACCACCCAGGCACGCGTCCAGCTGGGCGAGAGCGAGCTCTGACACTCTCCTGGGTTTCTCCTCTTCCAGCCCTCCAACGCCCGGCCTGCACACAGCTCTGCTGACTTGGACCCGTTTAAGTTTCGCTGGCTGATCCCCATATCCGCACTTCAAGTCAGACTGGGGAACGCAGCAGGTAACTGTCCTCTAGCACAAATGCCAAAGTTTGGATGTTTTATAGCAGGAAAAGGAGGGCGTTTCTTCCTAGACTTCTGGAGGAAGGACTGACGGGTGGCTCTTCCCAGCCAAACACCCTTCTCCACTATGTCCTGGTTTCTACTGCCAGCACTTTGGGACCTGACAGCCTTGGTACGCCCAGATGTGTTAAAGGAACAAAGGTCTACCAACCTAAATCTTCCCAAGTTTAGATACACCAGAGAATTCTTTAAGATGAGGCAGCAGCACAAATGACGTACAAACAAGAAAAAAGCCTTCCACCTGTGAAACACGGAGAGGCGCTTCCGTGTTCTGCTGACACAGCCCTGGTGTCCGCTGACGCTGCCCCCGGGAGGAAAGGCCCGCAGGGCCAGGCGCAGGCCGCTCCCGGGCCCTGTGTAATTTCTACCCGAGTGCTGACGCTTCCCAGCACACGACTGAACCCTGGCCGGCCTTTCACCTCCAGACTTTCACCTGAGCACCCCCTCAGTCCTTCCGCAGAACGGGGTGGGGAACAGGACCCGTGTAACCTCTTCCCCAGAGGACTGGCATCCAGGGATAGCGAGGAAGCCCTGAAATGGATCGACACCACCAGCAGGAAATGTGGAAAGTATTTAACTCTTTGTACGTTTTGTGAAAGTCAGACAGAGAGTGAACCACGAGAGCCAGTTGGGAAGAGTTGATCTTAAGACGTGACGACATGATGAGCGTTAGAGCTCACAGGTGTTCTGAACAGGCTCTGTGGCAGGTGTAGCCTCAACTCTCTCGCCCTTTACCCAGGAACAGAAAACTCTTCCATCTGGGAGCTGATCCACACCAAGTCAGAAACAGAGGGGCGGCCGGAAACCGTCTTCCAGCTGTGCTGCAGGTACGGCCCCCCCCCCGCCCCACACACACACACCGAGAGCCGCGGGATGAGATGGAGTGGGAACACCCCCCCCACACACACACACACACACTGAGAGCCGCGGGGTGAGATGGAGTGGGGACACCCCCCCCCCCCCCCACACACACACTGAGAGCCGCGGGGTGAGATGGAGTGGGGACACCCCCCCCCACACACACACACACTGAGAGCCGCGGGGTGAGATGGAGTGGGGACACCCCCCCCACACACACACACACACACTGAGAGC
This sequence comes from Pipistrellus hanaki, assembly GCF_964339955.1. NCBI lineage: Eukaryota > Metazoa > Chordata > Mammalia > Chiroptera > Vespertilionidae > Pipistrellus > Pipistrellus hanaki. Next base: position 83,384,617 of record NC_140509.1, read on the forward strand.
CGCGGGGTGAGGTAGAGTGGGGACACCCCCCCCCATCACACACACACACACACTGAGAGCCGCGGGGTGAGGTGGAGTGGGGACACCCCCCCACACACACACACACTGAGAGCCGCGGGGTGAGATGGAGTGGGGACACCCCCCCCCCCCCCCCCCCACACACACACACACACACTGAGAGCCACGGGGTGAGATGGAGTGGGGACACCCCCCCCACACACACACACTGAGAGCCGCGGGGTGAGGTGGAGTGGGGACACCCCCCCCATCACACACACACACACACTGAGAGCCGCGGGGTGAGATGGAGTGGGGACACCCCCCCCCCACACACACACACACTGAGAGCCGCGGGGTGAGATGGAGTGGGGACACCCCCCCCACACACACACACTGAGAGCCGCGGGGTGAGGTGGAGTGGGGACAACCCCCTCCATCACACACACACACACTGAGAGCCGCGGGGTGAGGTGGAGTGGGGACACCCCCCCCCATCACACACACACACACTGAGAGCCGCGGGGTGAGGTGGAGTGGGGACACCCCCCCCCATCACACACACACACACTGAGAGCCGCGGGGTGAGGTGGAGTGGGGACACCCCCCCCCCACACACACACACACTGAGAGCCGCGGGGTGAGATGGAGTGGGGACACCCCCCACACACACACACACTGAGAGCCGCGGGGTGAGATGGAGTGGGGACCGCCCCCCCCCCCCCCCACACACACACACACACTGAGAGCCGCGGGATGAGGTGGAGTGGGGAGCTCTTACAGGGAGGGTTACTTTCAGTGCCTCCTGAATTTTGGTGGCTTCAGGATCACAGCCCACACCACACTCCCCACAGGACAGCGGTGGCCCCGGTATAGAACACACCGAATACAAACCTACCCAAACCTGCTCTAGCTGGTTTGGCTCAGTGGACAGAGCGTCTGCCTAAGGACCAAAGGGTCCCAGGTTCGATTCTTGGTTGCAGGCTTGGGCCCTGGTCTGGGCTCGGGCAGGAAGCAACCCATCGATGTGTTTCTCGCCCATCAGTGCTTCTCTATCTCTCCCCCTCTCTCCCGTTGTCCCTAAAAATCAACGGAAAAGTATCTTTGGGTGAGGATTAACAAAAAACAAACAAAAAACACCCAAATCCCAGTGCTTCGGTGCTCACTCCTTTGTAAGCGAGGAGGCCAAGGCACCAGGAGGTTGGCGAGTGCCGTCGGTCTGTCCTGAGCGCCGTGCCACGGCAGGGCGAGGGGGACAGGGACGGAAGCGCGATGACACTGGGCACCAATGCTCTTTCTTCTCGCCACCCCCACCCCCCAGCGACAGCGAAAGCAAAACCAGCATCGTCAAGGTGATCCGATCCATCCTGAGGGAGAACTTCCGGCGGCACATCAAGAGCGAACTCCCCCTGGAGAAAGCGTGCAAGGACCGCCTGGTGCCCCTCAAGAACCGCGTTCCTGTCTCAGCCAAGTTAGGTGAGAGCTTCGCCAGCCTCCCGTGTGCTCATGGAAACTCCGAGCTTCTCTGAGAGACACGCTCTTGTAACACAGGAGCATGTCATCACTAAATTACCAGGGTGCCTGTCAGCCCTAAACCAGGCACCCACATACATTTTTTTTTGGGGGGGGGGCGGGGGGGGATGGAGATCAGACGGCAGTGATAACTTTGTTTCCTCTTCTGAAACCTGAACTTGCCTCTTGCTCCCATACCTCCTTTTATAAAATACTAGTGGCCGGGTGCACGGATTCATGAACACTGAAAGGGAATTAATTAGAAGAAATATTCTAATATCGCTATTTGCCCTGTCTCTAAAATAGAAGTGTTGGAGATGAAAGAAAATTAGTATAATGTATATGCAAATAATATATAAAATGATTAATACATAAACAATAATAACATATACCAGCAAAGACATGATATAAAACCAACATTGATAAAGACAATGACTGATACATTGATTCAACTTAGTCTGATATCTCCCTGTACCACATTAAGAGTAAAAAACACTTTCAGAGTGCTTGACTAACTTCCCTTATGATGAACTATTTACAACTTGAACGCCACATGCTCTTCAAACTCGAGAGAAAGCAACATATGGCTGACCATGTCCGAAAACGGGTTCAGGTAGGAATATTGCCATTCTGCCTAGTTTGTTCTTGTGATTTATTAATAGTCATCGCAAATGCTGGCATCACAGGAAACTGTCTTTGAATTAATTTAAATGAGAGGCCAGTGTCAGACGGGCACAAATCAATTCTTAGAATCAGAACCACCTCTCCTCCCACAGATCCTGTTATACTTCAGCTTTGATTGTGGCGCCAGTGAGAGCTTTATATATATCGCACATGCGGGAGTCAATGTTTATTTTTAAATTGCCAGTGTGTGTCATTGTACTGGCCAGTTTGTCAGATGGATGGTCACTTCGCCTTTTAGATAGATAGATAGATAGATAGATAGATAGATAGATAGATAGATAGATAGATATAGATAAACACCCCAACCCCAAACCCCCTCTTACCACCACTGACACGGCTACACTTACTATCTTATCTGCTTCTCCGGGCCGTACAAGAGTCCAGGGAGATTTCTGGTGCTCTGAACACTGCAGGCAACTAGAAAGTCAGTACCAAATGCCTTAAGATCAGAAACCTAAATCCTCATTCTCATCCTATTAGAGCAGCAGGTAAAGGTACCAGATATACCACTCTCAACTTTCTGCCTATTTTTAAAATTTCAGCTTAAGTTTGTGGAATATTCTTTTTGTAGTTACTATTTTTTTATTTTATTTTTTTTACCTTTGATTGTGTTTTTTACTCTTATAAAACGTATGTCTTTCTTTTTGGGTCACAGTGTGACTTCTTTAAATTTACTGTATATTTCCCATTTTCATTTACCAAAATCAGCCATAGCCATCAAAAAGATGCTGTTGTCTACAGAAACACAACTAGAACTCCCTTCCTCCTCCAGCCCCGAGAAATGAAATGCACACACAAATAACTCTTCACATGACATCTCTGAAAGTTGGTTAGAAATTCCAGCAGACAGTTCTCATGAGAGAACACTTGTCTCCTTTTAGTGAAGCAGCATGGGAAATAAGGTGAGAAGGTAGACAGAAATATGGTGTGGTCTTGGTTATCAAACGACAGAGCGAGGTAGTGAAGAAAAGAAGATTTCTTAACATTTCAATGTAGCCTCTGGAAAAGTAGGAATCTTAGCCCTTAGTTTGTGGCTTATTTTTCTATCTAAATAATTGAGCTCTAGTAACTGGTCATCCAAAAATACGAAATCCTCCAACGTCAAATGTCGCATAAAATTTCCATACCTGCAGCATCTACGTGGATTTTTGCCCAAGTCCCAGGATGCTCGGTAACTGAAGTGAGATGATAAAATCTCAGTAATTAAGATGTGAAACCGCGTCACTTACACAGCAAACCCACACATCTGGTGCCTGTTTCTCTGTCACAAGGGGTGTGTGCTCTCTCCTCGCAGCTTCGTGCAGGTCCCTGAAAGTCCTCAGGAACTCCTCCAGCAGCGAGTGGCCGGGGGAGCCGGGCAAGGGCAGCTCGCTGGACTCGGACGACTGCAGCCTGAGCAGCAGCACGCAGAGCAGCGGCTGCCAGCTGGCGGGGGGCGGGCAGGACACCCCGAAACACCCCCACACAAGCCTGACGGACTTTCCGGACAGTCTCATCAAAGAGAGTGACATTCTGAGCGACGAGGAGGAGGACTACCAGCAGACCCTGAGGCCGGGCAGCCCCACCAAAGACATAGAGATCCAGTTCCAGAGGCTGAGGATCTCCGAGGACCCGGATGCTTCCCCTGAGGAGCAGCAGCCGGGCCCCGACGGCCGGCCCCCAGGGGAGCAGCCCAAACTGGTCCGGGGACACTTCTGTGCCATCAAACGGAAAGCCAACAGCACCAGAAGGGAGAGGGGAACTCTGCTAAAGGCGCAGACGCGCCACCAGTCCCTCGACAGCCACCCTGAAAGTGCCAGCCTTGACCTTAACTCCGTGCTCGAGCGGGAGTTCAGCGTCCAGAGCCTGACGTCGGTGGTCAGCGAGCAGTGCTTCTATGAGACGGAGCACCCCGGGGACTCCTAGTGCAGCCTCGGGGGGACGCGGACTGACGTGCTCCTGTCGCTTTAAACTAGTGGTCAGGCGGACACTGCAGACAAACCAAACTGTCCATCCTTGGGTTTTGTGCAGTATACATTTTCCCACAGAACAGTTGTAAAGATTTAAGTTATTTTAATTTATTGTGGACCAGAAAACTCGATTCAACTGGTCGGAATCTGTAAAATACTTAGTTTATATCCCTTTTTGAGCAGGTGTCAAAATGACTTAGAACTAGAACCCTTAAAACTGCAGCCTAATTATTTTAATTTATGTGGGAAAAGGAGGGGAAGCTGTGATGAATAGCTTTTAAAAAAAGGTCGTTTTTCTCTATCCTCTGGGCATTTACTTTGAGCTGTGTTTGCTTTATTTAAAGCAGATTTAAATTATTTTAATGTGGGTTAGGGGCACAATGTGCAGAAATTTCATTTCTGTAAGGTTGTAATAATAGATGCTGTTTATACTAAACATGCCATATCTATGCATATATATATATATATTAAAAGAAAGCTTGTACTGTAACTTGATTATATTTATTTTTCTCTACCAACCTGTACAGTAAAGGGAAGAAAGTCACGCTGGTAACTGGCATTTCTGTCGTTCTGTAGCAGTCAGAGTGCACGTGAGAGACGCTCGGCCTGGGGGGGGGGAAGGGGGCACGCTGGGGAAGCCGCTGGCCCCAAAGTGCAGCTACAGGCTCTCCCTGCCGGCCTCTTTGTCCTGCCCGGCCTCTTTCTCCTGCCCGGCCTCTTTCTCTTGCCCGGCCTCTTTCTCCTGCCCGGCCTCTTTGTCCTGACCAGCCTCTTTCTCCTGCCAGGCACGCTTGTGGTTCCTGAGCTCTTCTCTGAAATTGTAGGCAAAGAGGTGCGGGTCTTCATCACACATCCGCCGGTACACGTCACACAGGCTCTTGAAGTGGGAGACGGAGAGCTGGCAGGGGCGAAGGGTAGGGTCCACATCTGCCAGCTGCAGCAGCCGCCCAGTGCGTTCCAGGCGCTGGGCTTCAGGGAATAACATCCTGAGAGAGAGAACCAGGAGTTCACGTGAGCAATGCTGAAATGACAATGCTTCCTCCCCTCCTCTGACCGTGCCTGTTGTGAGGGGAAGAGGCGGCGGAGCCGGAGCCCAGGAGGGAACGTCGGCTCTGCCCGGGCAGCAGGACCTCGCGGAGGCAGAGGCAGCCTGACCTGCAAGGCGTGCCCACAGGGGAACAAGTTCCGAAGCTCCATCAGTACCTGCATCTCTAAGGTGAGTGCAAAGTAACGTGTGCAGCTGCATTCTTGGAGAGGAATGCAAGTTTCATCTGCCTCATTTGTTAGTATGCAAGTTGGTTACTGTCGTGGGAGACATCATTGGTTTCTATCATTTGAACATAGTTTTTGGAACATTCACCCCAAAAGAATGACCTTTCTTGGCAGAGTTAGAAAACAGTTGATGTGAAAATGTAAATCGTTATGTCCCCTCTTTACGATATGTGGAAGCATCTTTAGAACTGATGTGAGGTGTACAGTTTATATGCCATCCAACCGAGATCGCGGTTTTAAAATGCAGAGCAAAACTGACGCTGACATACTGTGAAGCTGCCCCTGGATTGCACTTTCTTTTCTCAGGTCCGAGGGCTCCGCAGGGCTCATCTCAGAGGGCCTGGGGAGAGGCCGAGCCTGCAGCAGGTAAGCCCGGCGGGACAAAGGCGCTCTGTGCGGAACAGGAACGGGCCTGCGTGCGTACTTCATGATACCACTGTGGGAAATGCACACAGAACCACAATGGCAGAACGGCTGTTATAAAAAAGTCCAACAACAAGTGTTGGCACGGGTGCAGAACAAGGAATGCTCATGCTGTTTGTAGTACTGCAGCTGGTGCAGCCACTGTTTGGAAAACGGTATGGAGGGGCCTCGAAAAATAAAAACAACAACTGTTCAAGCAATTCTACTTCTGAGTAATTAGCCAAATAAAACAAAAACTCATTTGAAGAGATATATGCACCCCCAGCGTTATTTACAATAGCCAAGATCTGGAAACAACTCAGGTGTCCACTGATAGGTGAACAGATGAAAAAGGTATGTAATGGAATATCACTCGGCGATAAAAAAAACAACATATTTGCACCAGCATGGATGGCCCTAGAGGGTTTTATGCTACGTGAAATAAGAAAAAGACAAATACCATTTGCTATCCTTATATGTGGAATCTACCAAAACGAACACACAGATAAGCTGGTGGCTGCCAGAGGGGAAGGTGGTGGGAGGATGGATAAAGGTGAAGGAGCATAAGAGGTGCAAAGGTGCAGACATGAAGTGAAGAAGCCCCCGGGAAGCAGTGTGCAGCACAGCAAATACCATCTGAGTATAGTAACGGCTCAAACCCTAATTGGACTTGCTGTGGCGATCAGAGTGTGCGATATGTAACGTCCAGCCAGTGTGTTGTACACCTGGAACTAGCGTAATGCTGTATGCCAACTATACTTAAAAAAACACCACCACCCACACATTGCGTCAGAAATGTTGAGTCAACAGTTTTGGTGGTGTAAGTGCCGATAGAGAAATCACGACCTTCCCAGTACAGGGTCATTGCACACGGCGTGACTGTCAGTTTTAGGTTGTACTTAAGATCCAACCAAACCTCACCCGCCAGTGGCATCTGAGGCTGAGCCACGGTTTCTGTTTTCTCAGCGGCAAAGCTTTGTGCATCACAGGATCTGAACTGAGTACTGTTCACAGCTTGAAGGATCATAAAAACCCGGTTCTGAATTTTGAACAGTGAAGGTGTGCTCCTGAAGGAAGAGAAAGGCTCTCACCCCAGCCCGCGATGGCAGTACTTCCTCCGGAACTGAAACACGTTCTGGACCACCTTCTCCACCAGCTGGAAGGGCTGCTCGATCCTGGGCTGCGTCAGGGGCGTGAAGTGCACCACGCCCACGTCCACCTGCAAGGTAAAAAAAACAAGCACGTCACTCTGCCGCGCGCGTAACATTCAAACGACGGAGCTTTGTAAAATGCAGGAGAAAGGTGTTCATATGTGGATCTGTTTCATCTTCTCTGGCAGGTAGGAGGCTACATTCGCATTGGAGCTGAAATCAGTTGGTTGCATCAGTTCTGTAATGACATCCACTAGACCTGTGCTTGACAATTCCTTAATTTTAAAATGCTCTTCTACAAAGGCCTTTAGGACCAACCAAAATAATCATCCAAGCCAGTGGGCAGATAACAGGCAGCATTACAGGATCTCACTTAGCTTCTGAACGAGAAGAAGTTGCAGCAGCAGTTCTGACTGTAAGACTGGGCGGCAAGAGCCAGGGAGAAGGCAGACAGGCCCCAGGGACCACTCAGCATCCAACTCCCCAGAAAGGGGATCGAGAGCCACAGAAAAAACCCCGCAGGCTGGGAGGAAAGAGCCTTTCTGTGGAAGGGAAGAGCAGAATCTCGGCTGGGAGAGTGGAAGCGACGGCCCAAGCCACACTGTGACCTGGAAATGTCTCACCCTGCTCTGACGCTCCCCTCTCCTCCTCTGGGGCAGAGAAGTGAGCCCAGCTGTTTGGGAAGGTTCTAGATCATTCTCTAGACTTGCCCCGCCCCATCACTCTAACTCTGCATGTCCCTCCCTGGCACCCCGTCCCTACCTCTCCTCTGCCACCATCTGTGACCCACTCCCGCCGTCCTTCCAATCCAAAGCTTCCTAGTTACACAGCAGGTCCTGACAGGAAACCTAGGCACCAGGTGTCGTCCCACGCCTGCCAGTTTCCAGAGAAAAGACTCTTTTAGCAAAACAGGCAATAAATGTAAGCCTCACCTCACCTACACCACGAACTTAAAACACCAGTGCTCAGATAGTAAGAAGGCCCACACACAAGTACAGGGATGGATGGGACAGATGTGCTCTCCTTCCTGCCAGACCCGCCACTTCAGGCTCCCGGGGGCTTAAACATCTGGCCTCATCTTTATTTGTCTGGTTTTGTTCCTGAGATACAATTGGTGCTTGCAGATATAGAACATGCTTAACATTTTAAATAAAGTTCTAAGGTCCTGTGCAAATATAGCAAGCACCCATGTAAACTGGAGCAGACTTCTGAAGTTTGAATTTGGTACCCAATTGAATTTGGCTAACAGTATGTTGTAACTTTGGAAAAAAGTCCCCTCATAATCCAATACAGTTACACTTAGTGGGGGGCCCCGTAAGACTCACTGTGCAAAGGGCTCTCCCAGGAACACGCCCTGCTGCTGTGGGAAATCACCGCCACCCTGGCCACCTTTCTTCTAGCCCCGCCCCCACAGCAAGCCTCAGAATTACTGTGAACGAAGGAGCCCATTTTCTCTGAAACTGCAGGAAAGCCACTTGGTAACTATGGTAACAGATACAAAAATGCTTTTTACTTATAATTGAATTCTTATTAAAAATGACAACTGGTTTTTTTTTTTTTTTCCTCTTCCTGGATTTTAAGTCTACTAAAGGATTTGATTGCAAAAAGGAAGTCAGAACATAGGGAACAGATGCACTTACACTGAGTGGCCAGATCATTATGATCTCTGAACGCATAATAATCTGGCCACTCAGTGTAGATCCTATATAATAAAAGGCTAATATGCAAATTGTACCCTTGAGCAGGAGTTTGACCAGCAGGCAGGCCAGCCAACCGCCCATGTCCCCTCCCCCTGGCCAGGCTGGCCGGACCCCGCCTATGCACGAATTCATGCACAGGGCCTCTATATATTTATATACACAAATTGGCCAGATTATTATGCGTTCAGAGGTCATAGTAATCTGGCCACTCAGTGAATAAATTCCAGTTTAATGTTGCCAGCCCTTTTCCAAACTCAGTCTCTCAGTGTACCAGTCTAGGTATGGCCTGGCTCCTGACTTACTGAAATTTCAAATTAAGGAATTTTATAGTGAATTTAAATACCTGCCTCTCAGATCCACTACAATGGTTCAGTTGACCACCCAGGACTCTGGAGTGGCCCAGGCCAAGAGGAATCAGGCTGGGTACAGGGAGAGGGCCCAGGGAAGGAGGAAGTGGAGAAGGGACAGTGACGGAGAGTCAGACCCGAACTAGACGCATTCAGCCCACAATCTCATATACTGCCAATAAATGACCGTGTTTTAAAAAAAAAAAAAAAAAAAAGTCCTGCTCTTCAAAATAACATACGAAGAGAATACAATGTTAAGGCCACAACAAACACGTGCTTATGAGATTCCATTGATCTGTCAATGTCACCACAGTCCAAAGACAGGCTTAGTATTCTAAAACAGTGTATGAAGACTTAGAAAACAAGCCCTCAAATCCTTCTCATGAAGACAAACAGGAGTAACAAAATGTTGTAAAAATAAGGTAATCGATAATAGAGCAAGTGGAAGTACCATCTATCAGCAGAAACCTGTATCGGACTTGCTACAGACATCATCTGGAACTAGATGGCCTCCTTAGACATGTGAGGACACACAAAACCCACGGATACTCACCTTCATTTTCACTATTATCCACTCATCTACACACGGCCGATTTTAAAAGTTAAGAAGTCTTCACACTGATCTAAGACGTTATATTAAATCTAAAATGACCATAAAGATAGAGGAGACAATGGACTGTGCTCATCGCTGGTAAACATTCCTTAAGGCAATCACTTTACATCTGTGGGACTGTAACAGGAAAAATTTAAACTTATTCTGAACTACCGTACTTTCAAGGTTGAACAGGAAGCGATTACACAAAGGACTGGTTGTTTTGAAATGTGAACCCCAGCTTCTCACTGGAGTTGTGGGCAGTGTTTTAAAGGTACAACACTGGGCGTCCATTGGAGCCACGGCCAGGGCTGGCCTCCAGGCTGTGCCAGAGGCAGCTGCGGCGCCAGTAAGTGGCTCAGGTCAGTTACTGCCCTTCTCCCTCAAATACTCAGTAAGTTACCGATTCGTTCAGAAAGCCAAGCAAAGCAAAACTTTTCTAAATATCCAGATTATCACTTGGAGAAACGAGTACTACAGCAAGCACTTGTAATTTTTTCTTAAAAACAGAAAACTGCTGACGTTTTAAAGGAGAAAGGAGACTGCGGCGTCAGCGGCCAGCCCCGCTGCAGTGAACATCCCCTGACCGGCTCTGCTCCACGGCGGAATGCCGGAGCCCCAGGAAGCAGCGCCCATTCTACCAGGACTTGGAAGTGCACTCTCCTCCACGTGGAGGCGGGGCAAGGCCACGAGAGCAGAAGGACTTCCGATTTCACTGTATTCTGGGCCTGACTCCCACTGCCAGGTGTCACCTGCCAGTCACTGGTTTTACCACCTTCGTTGTCACTGAACTTCTCTGGAGCTCACTTTCTCAGCTGTGAAATGAGGACTCTTGTGGCCTCACAGGCTTGTGTTGAAAATCAAATAGCATGGTGCCTCAAGCAGCACCCAGCAGCTAGGAAGCAGCTTATACGAATGACAGATCCTATTATATCAAGATTATCAAACAAAAAAGCTGCAAAGTCACTGAAAGTTAGCCTCCTTTGGAAAGGACAATTACACTTTTGTTCATGCAAAGGTAGTGTACAGCTCAGCCGTTGTTAATTTACACACTCAAGATCAGCTCTGGAATCTGTCACTTGGTTTTTATTGAATTCCTTCTCTAAGCCAGCACCTCCCTGGCCCCAGGGCAACAGCAGGGGGAGGCAGACACGGAGTCTTGCCCTGTGGGGTTTCCCTCGGGAGGTCTGCCCATTAGTTGGTTGACTGGCAGCTGGATATGGAAACAAGGATGGTTTTAAGATCCAGGCAGTGACAAATGGAAGGATGAATTTGCCACTAAGGGACTCGGTCTTGTCCGAGGCAGGTCGGAGATGTCACCAGTGATGTCACACCCACCAGAGGATGTACCACTTGGAGAGGCCGGGAAGAGACAGACACTGAAGACAAGACACACTTGATAGGATTCATCTAGGGAAGTCTCTGGGCTTAAAAGTTTAATTCTGTCCACATTAGAAACAGATAATGACGTCAATGAACTGTATTTCTCCATATACCTCTACTTTCCAGATTCTTTCTTATGTAAGAAATTCTGCCTAATTAAAGGTCAACAGTTAATAAAAGCAATTTTCATCCCAGAAGTTCACCATCTTAAAACAGGCAGTTCATATTGGATAAGTATCAAGGCAGAAGCAGAATAACAATGTTTGAAAACAGTAAGTTACGTTAAAGCATGCTTCAGCCATTTATGCCCAGCTGCGACAAGGGCAGGGTCCCGCCCCCTGGCATGGTCAGCCTCAGCAAGGCGGGTGCCCCAGCAGGGATGGCAGGGAGCCGAACTCGCCTGGCGCTGACGGGACCGGGCTTTCTGCCGATGCAGCAGGGACAACATGCTGTTCCTGTTAGCAGAATTAGATACCGCTATTTTAAAAACGGTCTTTTCAATGTTTATTTTGAAAGTTACTAATTTTGTGAAACCTGATTTCAGACAAGTCACAAGCACCAGAATAAAAAGATAGTCTCTGCTATCATTTGTAAAGCACAATCTGGTTAAAAATATTCCAGACCATATTCTTTAATATAACTGGGAACATCAAATAACAAACTGTATCTTCCAACATAGACAAAAACTCAGAAATAAATTATAACTCTGGACTAAAACATAGTATTAAGAAAAGTCTTTTTGTGAGCACCCAAATAATTCCTCCTCTGCATCCAGAGACACAAAAGCATTTTCAGCTTTCAGGTTTTGAAAAAACCCTGTTGGCACCACAGCTCCCTCCCTTCCCCGCCTCTCCTTTCTTAATGCTCCCACAGCTCAAAAAATGAGATGGAGAACCTGGTATTTATCTCCCGGCACCATCAGCAGTTTCCCCCCGCTCAGATTTCTGTGGCTCTTTATTTGCTATTTGCAAGTGAGCCTGCCGGAGCTTTACCACTAATATTCAGAAGCAGCAAAGCAAGCCTCTTGTAGGTGCTGTCTCTCAGTCAAACCTCACGGGGGTTCCTTAGAAGACAACGCAGAAGGGAATTAGGACACGGAAGGCTACGGACAAAAGGTACGGAAAAGGGAAGCTTTTAAAAGCTTATCGGCCTACCATTTAGTTTGAATTTTAAGTTGCAAATCTGTTCTTAAATATTACTTTTGATATACATAAATCTTGTTAAAACTGACTTTACTCTTTAGTAACATCCACTCCAGACATTCTTTCGGCGGATGGTTCAAATAGCACCCCGGTTCTGCTCTGTACGTACTGTGCTTGGAACCATGAGAGCAGTTCCATCCTTAGAACTGTCTGCTTACTGGCACAGTATGTCACCACCACCACCACCACCACCACCACCGCGGGAACAAAGTGAGCCTTTATTCTCCGCCCCACAGAAATCCGAGCAAACAGGCCACAGACTGCATCGTGCTGTGGCCGGGCAGGAGAGAAACGAACGGTTTTGTGGTGCTCCAGCAAAGATGCCAGTGGACTGTTAGAGCAGCAGCCCAGCGGCCTGCTTTGCGGAGAACACATTCTCTTACAAACACTCCCAGGCAGAGGGAAGCATTCTGAGCCCAATACCAACGGCAGCAGGCGCCGTGCTAACTGCACGCAGCGTCCTGTTGCTGATGCGGAGTCTGCTGTCTGCGATTTATCACAGCCAGTACTTGTTAATGAAGAGGAACAATCTGTCTGGGAGTCCGGAGGACACTGAGATTCATAAGATGTATTGGCTAATGAGAAAAAAGGGCTATAATTGGGGAGCTGAGCATAAACTGATCACACATACAGGTTACTCAACCGAAGTAAAGAGACAGAAACCAGACGCGCTCTGAGAATGTTAGCAGGAGCCTCGCTCTGCGGAATCTCAGCTGACAATGGTCCGGAGAAGGCGGTAATTTAGTGAGCTGGCTGGAGCTCCAAGCCCAAACCTGAAGGCAGCCGTTATAAACTGTAAACATGCACTTCGGTTCCACTTTTGTTCTATTTTGGTCTCAGTATGTAAAGAAATAAACTGGATGATGACAGGCAAAGCCTAGGCACTCGGATCCCCAGAGTAAAACTGATTCTGAAGAATTCAAAATCTAGGGGAAATTCTCTCCTAAAATTTACATGTCACATTTTAACATTACAAATAAAAATAGATCAATAGGATTCAGCTATCTCTGAGTTGAACTTCTTAGAGAATCAATGTTAGAACTACAGAAAAGTCCAGACTTAAGTCTCCAAAGCTAAGCCATTTGCCCAATTAATACCTTCTGGAGTCTTTTTTATTTTATTTTTAATTTTTGGTGGGAAAGGGAGTGAAGCTGATATTGAGAGGTGCTCCATGCCTTCAGATGTAGCAGTTTTCCCAGCTTCCCACGGGAAGCACCCCGGGGTGGATTTCACGCATGGGGTATGGGGTAGTGGGAAAATGTCCAGGCTGGAGGGAGGTGGGAAGAGGGAAGATTTGGATTCTGACCACCTGCCGCTGAGACGTGGGTGGCACTGGGTGATTTACCTCCTAAATAGGCTAATCTGAAAAAAAACGATGATGTACAAGATTATATGTACAGTTTCTTTCAGCTCTAAGATTCTGTGCCAGTGAATACCATCAGCTTAAGGAAGAGATAAGAAATTGCTATGACATAAAATAAATATCATGACATTTACTTGTCAGATAGAAAAAATAAAAATACTGGTAACACTGTCCATTATAATTTATTATGTACTTGCCATGGGGGTAGATATTGCTCTAAATCCTTAAAATGCACTGACATATTTAATTCCATGACGCAGGTGCTATAATCCTCCCATTTTCCAGCAGAGGCAACTGAGATCAGACTGGTTCTGGAAAGCCAAGACCCACACATACTGCCTTTTGTCAAATTTACTGTATGTGACTCATGATAGAACACACTGTTCAAAATGTAACTGCTGTATTTCAGAAACCATTGCATTTCTCAAGGAAGGCAGTGGTACTGCCAGACTGAAACAGCCAAGCCACCAAGTGCTAGCTTTTCCCTTGGAAAGAATGAAGTGTTACATTATTTTTGGTATCCTGTCACAGACCAGTACCGATGTGGTTATTTCTGTTGAGTATTTGCGAGACTCGACGCCCCTGCCGGGAACGGTCGGAAGAACCGGTTTTGCAGCAGGCTGCTGCATTTGGGTCAGGAAAGGATCCTGGTCCCAACCAGAGCGGGGCTCACGTTCTCGTAGCAGGCACAGTGGCTTAATTGTGCCGGTGGCAGCGTCACTGGCCCGCTGCTGAGTACCTGGTGCCTGAGGTGGAAGAAGTGCCGCCCTCGGTAAGGATTTTGCAAATGTTTATTAACTAGAACTCAGGGGTAATCGTGCAGGTGCGGTCGTCTTTCCACGGCTCTCCTCTCCTCCTCCCACAGCTCCCCGGGGCCACGTGGAGGTACTCGGTGGGTGCTTAAAAAATATTTGTTTAAAAACCATCCTTTGAATACTTAAAACTTTTCTAAAATATCAATTAATATACATTAAGGGGTCAATTTAAATTATTCTTTTCTATCTTACTATCTATAGAATATTTTAATTTAAGACAAAGTAAGTTTTAAACACCTAAAATGCAATTAAAATTCCTTGCCAGATCTTTTAGCTGGAATGTGGAATACCTACGTCTCCGAACGAGGTGCATGCCCACTTTGCAGATTGAGCACAGCTGGAGTTTTAAAAAGAACCAAGTGGCCAGCTCCTTGCTTCCCGCCGTCCACCCAGCACGGCCGCCTGGCCACCCAGGGGGTGGAGCCTCGGAAGGCCCGGTGAGCCTTTCACTGCGCAACCGCCCCACATCCCCTGCGGGGCCTGGCCTCTCTGCTCCCCCGCACACGGAGCCTTTCTCTTCACGCTGTCTCTCCCTCCTCCTGATCTGCCTTCTCTCCCTCCTCCTGATCTGCCTTCTCTCCCTCATCCTGATCTGCCTTCTCTCCCCAGCCTTCCGTACCTGGTCCTCCACTGCACAGAACAGAACCTTCCGTCCTGACCGAGAGCCGTCCGAATTAAGCCCAGGATTCTGGGTGGACAGCTGACGCTCACGTCATGGCCTCAGTGTGTCTCCAGCTCCTTGCTTTCGTCCTGGCCTTCTGTGGGGTCTCTGGAGTGCTGGCTGCCACCCTGCTGCCCAACTGGATGGTGAACCTGGACACGGGCTCCAACGTCATCACGGCCATCGTGCAGCTGCAGGGGCTGTGGATGGACTGCACCTGCTACAGCACCGGCATGTTCAGCTGCACCCTCAAGTTCTCCGTGCTGTCCCTGCCCGCCCACGTGCAGGCCGCGCGGGCCGCCATGGTGCTGGCCTGCGTGCTGGCCGCCTCGGGGCTCTGCACCTCCACCGTGGGGCTGCAGTGCATCCGCTTGGGAGGCGGCAGAGAAAGCAAGAGCCACGCGTCCTTTGCCGGAGGCCTCTGCCTGGTGACGGCGGGGATCTCCGGCTTAATCCCCACCGTGTGGTACACAAAGGAGATCATCGCCAACTTCCTGGATCTGACCGTTCCGGAGAGCAACAAGCACGAGCCGGGAGGAGCCGTCTACATCGGCTTCATGGCGGCCTTGCTGCTGCTGGTGTCTGGCACCATTTTCTGCACGTTCGGCCTGAAGAAGGACCCGGAGGCGTGGCCCCCGCCGCCCAAGCAGCAGCACCGCCCCGCCAAGCCGGAGGGCAGCTCCGCTTACCACCTGAAGGACTACGTGTAAAGCCACGTGTCACCGCACGGAGCATTAGGTGCCGCTGGGACATGGTCTCTATTTTAAATTCACACACACACACACACACACACACACACACACACACCAAGATCATACTTAACTTTCTCCACAAAGATTCTAAATACTTGAAAATTGGCAAGATTATTTAAAATGCTAACAAACTCTCATGTACAACTATACCTGTTTTTTAAGATTGTTCTTCCATCCCTGTTTTCATGGGTTATCTAAAAGTTTATAATTGGGAGAGACTCTGATTATATTAATAAGGCAATATATTGATATTTCTTCCTTTTTAAGGTAACCTGTTGATACATTTCTTAATTGGTACTTAACTGGGTTTTAGGAAAGAATTAAACTGCCGGGTGTGGCCTGGTGTGAGGTCAGGGCCAGCCTGCGTTTGCAGTCTGGGAGCGGCCACAGGACCTGGCGTCTGGTTCCCAGTGGCGCGGCGCGGCGCATTAGGGACAGAAGAGTGTCCACCTCTTTCAGACGTCGCCCAACCAGCCACCCCAACTCCCTCTCTACTGGGAACTCCCTGACCCTTTTTCCATTTTAGAAAAGTGTCTACATACATCTGTGAGAACCGACAAGGTGACGTTTGCAGATGAGGCGGAACTAAAGGAAGAACGCTGGGAGACCACCGGACTCGTCCCTCTGGGGCTTGAGACACGCGGGAAAGCCGCTGATGACAGGTTTGTCGGAACAGGCTCCAGGGGCCTCGCCTGCTGCTGGCTAGCGGCTTCTCCAAGTGAAGTCACCAGACACAACCTGGCCCAGCTCCTCTGCTCGCTCACTGGTCAGTATTTGGATGACAAAGCTACTTTTAAGTTGTCATTTTGTTCTCAGCTTGACCACATTAACAAAAACATCTGAGTTAATGGGACGTGCAGGTAATTTTTAAAGTATAAAGAATGCTTTTAAAAGTACAAGTTGAATTATCTTGAGTACTTAAAATATTTTATCAAGAAAATAAAAACTGAACTTTTTGATGTGCAAAAGAAACACTGCAATGGTTGTTCCTTGTAACTTGTTAGTTCAAGCTCAGTCACTGCTCACAATATAATGGTAAATGGGGAAAAGGAACATTTCTTCGCATATAAATAATTCAGGGATGGGAAGGATACCTTTTATGTGAGTAAAGAATGTTCATTTGCTCATACAGAAGTAGAGACTAAATATTTTATGCCTATTTCATTCTGTGGATCTTCATTCTCTTCTCCAACAATGTCATCAACTACTAATGGTACACTGAAATGAAAAGGCGCTCTTTCACGTACGGATTAGGAAGGTAATCACTGAGAAAGAAGTTTAAATGACTTTAAAGTATGCATTCCTTCTGAGTGGTCAAAATATTTTCTAAACAAGTGTTTTAAAAATACGTCTAATTAAAAGAAGATTTTAATGCAGATTAATGGGATAGGATTGCTTTGACATCTATATGGTTCTTTCATTTTGCTTAATGTGACTGGCTTTATATGCAGTCTACATACCCAATAGTCCTATACTAAAAGTTTACTTTATATCCTATATAATAAAGAGCTCATTGCTAATTAGACCAAACAGCAGAATGACTGGGCGACCTTCTGGACAAAGCCGGGTCTGTGAGGGCCAGCCGAAGCTGCAAGGGCCGAGCCCCTTGCATGAATTTTGTGCGCCGGGCCTCTAGTATTCTATGTAAGTGTATATATACTTAAAAAATAATTTGTATTTATTTTTGGAGTATTTTCTTCCTAAATACATACAGGAGTGTTTTGAACTCTCAGAAAAGCGGCCATTTCATGCAGGTAACATTACCATAAGGTCTCTCCAAAAAATGGAAAAAACATTCGTGATAAAGAAGACTGATGTAACCTTAGCTAATATTCTAAAATAGAAACCACACAAAAAACACTGACTTCTTTTTTGAGGATTGGATGACCATATACCTTTATCTTCCATGCTGAAATAATTTAAAGTGTAAAAAAGGATAATAATAATACCCCCATGGCCAGGGCAACATGGATAAAAGTGGGCATTTGGTCATTCTAAATAAGGGGAGAAAAATTAGAGTAAAAATTGTGATTTTTATGGTTCTGATTCAGGAAGGTATAGGAAAACTCTGGTACAGTTTGCATATAAGATTAGATCCCAGAGGTCATTTCCCAGGACACATCCTCAGAAGAGCAATGACTACAACTCAATCCTAGTTCTGGCGCAGTAAACACATCATCAGGAACTCACCTCGGGCTTGGGGACAAAAGCCCGGCCTGGGATGGTGAAGACGTGCTGCACGCGGCAGAGGTACTGGGCCATCACGGACAGGCGGCTGCGCTGCTTGCTCCCCGTGCTGGCAGCAAGTCTCTGGGAAAGACAAAAAGGAACTTCAGCAAATAACTAACCCAGTCTGGTCATCATCAGAGCATAAATACTGACAGAAAATATAAGAGTCACTCAAATGACTGTGAACTATGCTCAGCCATACAGCAAATCAGGAACAAGCACAGGAAAGCTGCAGTGAGATAAAATTTCATTTCCACAAGATGAACAAAATTCAAATGGCACGAAAGAGAACCTGGGCGAATTGAGTGCTGGTGAGGATTTGGAGCAATAGGAACTCAGTGTGTGTGGGAGGGGAATCCGTACCAGCACTTTGGACCATAACTCAGTAATATACACATTAAAGCTGAAGTCAAGTCAACCCCCATGATCCTTCCGGTTCACTGTTAGGACTTTATCCTAGAGAGCAGTTTATACAATTACTCAAGGAGATGTGTGTAAGAACGAATGTTCACTGCGACGTTAGAGGTAATATTAAAACAGTGGAAAGCGAAGGGCCAGCACAAGTGACTGCATAAGTAAACTGTGGTAATTCGACAACAGTAAACTATCAATAACAGTTAAAGTGCACAGCAATGATTACCAAGACAGATCCCCAAATAGAGTAAAAACTAATTAAGTCCAGGAAATATGTATGACTTTATTTATACAAAAACTTCAAAAGATTACTTCTCTCTCTCTCTCTCTCTCTCTCTCTCTGTGTGTGTGTGTGTGTGTGTGTCTTTATCTGCAGTTCAAGAAAAAAACATACACAGGGATGATGAATAGAAATTTTAACAAAGTACAACTCATGGAGGGAAAGAAAGGGAATAGAAGAAGGCTCTAAACATGTCTACATTATTTTATTTCCTAGGGGGGAAAAAAGGAAAAATGGCCATAGGTTAAGACTGGACAATGCTGAGCCTTGGGAAAAAAACATATTAGGCATAGCCCTGGCCAGGCGGCTCAGTTGTTGAAGCGCCATCCTTGCACCGAAGGGCTGCGTGTTCGATTCCCAGTCAGGACACATACCAAGATTGTGGATTCCATCCCCAGTTGAGGAGCCTTTGGGAGGCAACTGATTGATGCTTGTCTCTCACATCAATGGTTCTCTCTCTCCCTCCCTCCTTCCTCTCTCTAAAACTAATACGAACAAGTCTTTGGGTGAGGGTTAAAAAATAATTAGGTATACTTCTCTTCCTAAAGCGTATTCTGCTTCTCCGGGCTCTGAGAGGTCACTGACATTGCACAGCTCTCTGAGACACGGGGTCACGGACGGAGTAGTCCCTATGGGCTAAGTCAGTGGTCGGCAAACCATGGCTCGCAAGCCACATGCGGCTCTTTGGCCCCTTGAGTGTGGCTCTTCCACAAAATACCACGGCCTGGGCGAGTCTATTTTGAAGAAGTGGCATTAGAAGAAGTTTAAAAAATGTGGTTCTCCAAAGAAATTTCAATCGTTGTCCTGTGGATATTTGGCTCTGTTGACTAATGAGTTTGCCGACCACCGGGCTAAGTTGACTGTAGACTTTGTAGCATCTGTTTCGGTATTCAGAAGCCACCGCTCATCTCATCCCTTATTTTACAATGTCTGGCTCTTGTCTGTGTTTAGACAGTTGGAATTACTGGGAAGTTGAGTTTATGGCAAGTGATGACATGCTACAGTGTATCTGACAAAATAAACTCTTCCTGACTAAAATGTGAAACCAAAGAGTATACATATATTCTCAATATAAAAAATATAGACACAAAAAAATGAAATGGAAGTACAGATTTAAGTTAAAAACTAAGCTCAGCCCTGACCAGTTTGGCTCAGTGGATACAGCGCTGGCCTGCGGACTCTGGGGTCCCAGGTTGATTCCGGTCAAGGGCATGTATCTTGGTTGCGGGCACATGCCCAGTTGGGAGTGTGCAGGAGGCAGCTGATCGATGTTTCTCTTCCATTGATGTTTCTAACTCTCTATCCCTCTCCCTTCCTCTCTGTAAAATAAAATAAAAAACTAAGCTCAAATGGCCAGAAAAAAATAGTGCTTAATTTTACCCCTGGTAAAAAATTAACTGAAAACGCACTGTGCAAACTGGCACAATTCAAAGCAGTTGTATAAAACCAAAAGCTACCATGAACATAATCACAAAATTAGAATATAAGCCACAAAGAAATACCGAGATTTTAAAAAGTATTATTTCGTCCTGGATTTTCTTCCAATATGTCACTTTTCATCTGAAATGTATGTTTCCACAGAGGAATTCAGAGTTTAAAAATCACTTTAACCAAAAAGCAAACCATGAGGCACAGAGGGTGAGCTAACTGGATGCGGAGACACATCTGGGCCTGCTTCTCTTAGAAGGCGGTGTGTCCTCTCCCGCTGTCCTGACCTCGCAGCCAACACAGCCAGGGTCTTGCGAACCATATGCTCAATTTAGAAGAAAGCAGCACAAGTACAGGAAAAAATTCAACCTACGGACCAAAGAGCGGGGCACAGGGCTGTGTTAAAAGCTAGCATGAGAGTTAAATGGCCAATCAGCTGCTGGAGCATGAACTGTACTTCTGTGGTGTATATATTACTGGTAAAGCTATGAAAACCCAAGCTCCATTAGAAGACAGATGACTGCAACAGCAAAAGGCCAGGAAACCAAACCAGCTAATTTTTCACTAAAAGGAAATAGCTAACCTTTGAGCTTTTAAAAGCATTCCGAGTCTAAGGGGGGAAAAAGGCGGGTCAAAGAATTTGCAAGGGCACTATAACTTTTCCCCCTTATTCATCTAAAAAAATGTTAAGTACAAGGAGAAAGAATTGGCTCATGCTTGAGAAGTGAAACCACCACACATCAGGGCAGAGAGGAGGACGTAATGAATGAAGAGGTGGCTCCCTCCTGCTGGGGATGTGACCATTGACCAGCCAGGGTCCTGGCGATGGGAGGAGAGAAGAGGCTGATGCTGGACCCGGAAGGAAAAGACCAGAGGTCCAGCCATGGGGAGAAGCTGAACATCATGGCTCCAGCAGGACACGTGACCTGTGTTCAAGTTCAGCTTTCCCTGTGATGGGCTCACAGCCTTTCGGAAACCATTCAATTACTTGGAGCTTTGGTTTCATTGTCTATAACCGAAACACGAGGTTTAGGTGAGATCTGTTAAGGTATCATTTATTGCAACCGAGTCTGATTCTAAACGCCCCTTAATGTGTGGGGGCTGAATCCATGCATTCAGGCCTTGCAGTCATACAGAGAAAGAAGAGGACCATGCTCATTTGTTTTGTAACTCACAAAGCCAAGCCAAGCAAGTGTTCAGAAGTGCTCTCTGTGGGTAAAATACACATTTTCAAATGTGACTGTCAAGAGCAAAGAGAGGATATATAAGAAAAGGGTGCTATTATATTCTCCCACGGAAACTCCGGCATGCAAAATGTCAGTCAGAAGACCAGTGTTTCCCGTACTTCTAAAGCATTTCTTAAATTACAGACCCACTATAAACGCTTTTCAATATTCACACTACAATTCAACCAAAATTTACTTTCTTTGTTAAGAAAATAACTGCATGTGAAGTTGGAGCAGCACTGTTATTAACAACCACAACTGACACCCGGTCACTGAAAACTTCACTGCCCCTTTTATGCCTCCGTTCCTTGCTCTTTCTCCCCAAAAAATCAGAGTACACAGTATTTTGCATCTCTATTGTTATTCAAGAGCAGAAATACCATCATAATCCTGTCAGCTGAGAAAAAACATCCAAGGACAAATCCAAAGGGTGAGAAAACCAACACAGAAAATGGTTAGCATGGCCTCAATCCAGACCAGCAGAAGAGACTTCACAGATTCACCAGCAGGGAAGCGATAAAGACCTGGGGAGAGTGGGCAGGGCAACTTGGAGCTCCTATCAAACTCACAGGGGTCTTATTACATTTTTGTGATGGATTTTATGGCCAAATACTCTAAGGCCGTGGTCGGCAAACTGTGGCTCTCGAGCCACATGCGGCTCTCTGGCCCCTTGAGTGTGGCTCTTCCACAAAATACCACAGCCTGGGCGAGTCTATTTGAAGAAGTGGCATTAGATGAAGTTTAAAAAAATGTGACTCTCAAAAGAAATCATTGTGCTGTTGATATTTGGCTCTGATGACTAATGAGTTTGCCGACCACTGGGCTAAAGCAAAGTCTCTAGGTCTGGGCCATTCTCAGGCTGCAGCACGGGGAGGAGGAGGCCAGAGAGCTCCTTGACTTGAGCAGACAGCCTGGAGGTCAGGGAGGCCTAGCAGCCAGCACTCTGGGGCAGACACTGGAGGGGGGGGAACACACACAGGGTGGGGAGTGGGACAGAGAGAGGAAGTGAGGGAGAGCCCCTGAGACAATGCTCTTTAAGTCTTGGGCGGAGCACAGATTTGCGTGCCTGAGGTTAACTAACTCCTCCAGGCTTGGCAGGCTGGAGAAAATACTGGGAAAGCAGGACGAAAGGAATTCACAAAGAACTGGAAAGAGTTTGCATCCCCAACAGCAGAAGTGGAGGGGCCATGAACACACGGGGCACTGGGCAGACTTCTCAGAAAGGTCCTGACTTGGTAGTGCACTTAGCCTCAGGTTAATCACTGCTGTGTAGTGAATTTGAAGACACAGCAATTGGAACTAATTTTTTTCGTATGGCAAATTACTAATTCTTTTCATAAGAGTTAACCAAATATGCATGCATTTGCTAAATGATGTCTTTCTCTGCTGATTTATAATCTCATTGTTATCCTACAGGAAGCTGCCTGGTTCCGGGCCCTCTAACCTCCCGCGGTCTGTCACGCTGTGTCCCGGTGCTTTGATTAGAGCCTCACAGGCATTTTTTTTTTTTTTTTTTTTTTTTTTTTGTCCTCCTCACAGGCAGTGTGACACTCGATAGGCAAGTCTCTCAACACTCTTCTTTTCCAAAACGTCTTACCCATTCCTACAGGTCAACTTCTCCACAGGATCCCTGGAACTTACATACGTTTTGAGATGTTATATAAACAATATATTTCTAAACAGGTAATGTTTTTTACTTCTGTTTCCAATAATGATATATTTTATTTGCTTCGATCCCTACTGTATTTAGTATATTCATTACTAATTCAATCCTAAAGTCTCCCCAATGCTCATGCAAACGTGATAGGTATTTTTATGAAATTTCTGATCTGCTGTGACGTGGACTGAAGATCCCCTCCTCTCTAGTATTGGACCTTCCGTTCCCAGATTTCACACCACCTTTCTTCTGTGGCTCCGATCAGACCGGTGCTCGCACAGGCTGTGTCATTATGCTGCAGGATGCTAAGGTCAGTGAGAGGTGACTTTCCAGTAAACCGTGCGAGGTTCACTGGCTCATGGGTAACTGTACTAATCTTGCTTTCCACTTCAACCATCCACAACCATCAAACCAAGTGGATTACAGACATACATTTAAAAGGTAAAAGAATAAAGCTTCTAGTAGACAAATATCTTCATGACCTCAGGTTATAAAAGTTTCTTCAACAAGACATAAACAGCACTAACCATCAATTTAAAGTTATGAGCATGAGCCCTTCAAGACACTGTAAAAAGAAAATAATAACATGCCACAGTAGAAGATATGCAACACATTTAACTAATAAAGGACGAGTAAGGGGAATATGTCAGACTCCTCCAAATCAACAAGAAAAAGACAAGCAACCGACAGAAAACTCAGTAAAAGGCACGTACTTCACAAAAAAGAACTTACCCAAAAGGCCAATAAACATGTAAGAATCATTAAAAAC
Organism: Pipistrellus hanaki; assembly: GCF_964339955.1. NCBI lineage: Eukaryota > Metazoa > Chordata > Mammalia > Chiroptera > Vespertilionidae > Pipistrellus > Pipistrellus hanaki. Next base: position 83,408,402 of record NC_140509.1, read on the forward strand.
CAGCAAAGACAGAATAAACCACAATGACACACCATTCCCCCAAATTGACCAAAAAAGGGCAAATTAGGCAAAAGCACGTACTGGCAAGGATATAGAACAAAATGAACTGGTGGGAACACAAACAGGCTCAATGACTTTTGAGAACAATTTAGCATTAACTAGCAAAGGAGAGAATTTGCAGACCCTCCAATCTAGCACTTCTATGTGCTATGAGCTCTGCCTGACATATACACTGTATGTATATAGGAATGTTCATGACAGTTTTGCTCGTAATAACAAAATACTGAAACTATACAGGGTCTCCAAACAGGAGAATGGGCAGGCAAATTACGACACAGGCAATGAGTTAGTAGTATATATTATACTATATAATAGCAATATGAATGAGTCAGGATAAAGAGGATACAGGAGATAAACTTGCAGAGAATAATAAATCCCAAATTCATAGTATTGACTACCTTTGCAGTAGGTGAAAGATAGGAGATAAAATCAGAATGAGGCATCCAAGAGTGCCAAAGATGTTGGCAATGTAATGACTAAGTTGACTTGGGCGATGGGGACTCGGTATTCTTTTTTGTTAAGCCATACAAATTACATGGTTTAACATGTATTTGTATGTTAAGTACTCTTGTATTTATGTCAGAACACAGCTTTGTAAAAACACTGATAGTCTGCAGATCCCCTCGCCTACCCTGTATATCTGGAGAGTGAACTTTCTGGAGAGTGAACCTGGAACACAACTGCTGTGGGCATGCAGGCATGGCCAGGGTGGGGGGTTAAATGAAAGTCTGCCTACTGAGTAGTGAGCCACCGACCCTCTCCCCTTTCTTAGCTCCGAGTTGATGATAACATTCTTTAGCTGCCATTCTATGAAGGTCAACAAGTCAGTGATAGCAGGTCACATGCCAATCCCTCTGTGCTAGTGCATCACCACGTTGCCCAGGTTCTGCCTTTCCTTAGCTGAGCAGGGCCAGTTCCCGCATCCACCACGTGGCCTCTTAGCGGGCAGCATGGCACTCCTACTCTGCACGAGCGCTGACAGCAGTGGCATCTGCCGCCGCCACCACATGCTTAACTTTTGGTTGCGCTGTTGTTGGGTTTCTGTGTGTGTGTGTGTGTGTGTGTGTGTGTGTGTGTGAGTGTGTGTGTAATGGAGTATCAGCTTTAGAGAACACAGCCTGGGACACAAATGCAGTACTAGCTGGTCTTGGAATTAGACCGTGTGGTAAAATAGCCAGAAGAAAATGAAAACTCACCTCCGCCACTTCCTTTTGGAACGTCAGCGTCATCTGGGTTCTGCCATAAGCAAAAGGCCCATCGCGCTGAGCAACATTTTCAAGCCACTTGATTATGAGTGGAGTTGACACATTGAAAGGCAGATTTCCAATGATATGTACATTTGGAGGATCTGGTTGGCAGGAGAAAAACCAACTTGAAATGATTTCATCAATATGGTTTGAATATAATTTTAATTAAGCGTAAACATCAAGCTAAATACATAGCATCAAATAAAAATATATGAAAAACTATGGTTGCATATTTTACACACCATTTATTCTTCAAAAGCAATGTTGTTGTTGTTGTTTTTTCACAATCAGCTTTGAATTATTAAGGGGAAAAACTTCTACCTAATTAGCATTCAGTCAGTGAAGTCCTCAGATTTTTGGCTTAGGAAAAAGATACACTAAGAACTGCTTTGAGGAAAGAGAATGTGCTTTGGACATGAAGAGGTCAAGGCTCCCAGAGGAACATGCAGAGGGTCGGACGCCCGGGAAACGGACACAGCCTGCGAGTGCCTATGACATGCAGGTGTAATCCAGGGAGAGGAACCCAGACAGATCTGTAGCAGAAAGACACCCGAGGGAGAGCTCAGAAACAGGTGAGAGGTGGGTGAAAAATAACCACCAGCAAAGGAGAGCTAGAGATAGCTCACAGCGACGTGAAAGGAAAATCGGGGGGATGGCATCAGGGAAGGCAGGGGCAGCCACCTTCCCGAAGAGAGTGGGTAACGGTCGGAGGAACCAGGAGAACTGGCGTGGGCTGGGGACACCGGGAGGTCACTGCGGTGGGGCAGGGCAGGCAGGTGCTGACAAGAGCATGGGGTGTCAGGAGGCGGAGGGGCCAGCACCAGCCACTGCGGGAGCCTGCCGTGGAGCCAGACACATGGTGGCAGACAGACGGGGTGCACCAACATGGCCCCTCCATCTGTTCTACAGGGTTTTAAAGGCAGAAACCAGAAGCGCTGAAACAGAGGTTCTCAATAAAGTCTGTGGACGAAGAGGGCCATGGCTGGTCACTGGGTGTGAACACAGAGGGAACACAGGTAAAAGGAAGGTTGGTGTGACTTGGTTCACTAACACCCTTTCTGTTTTACCATTTGGAAAAAGCAACACCGTATAGCTCACCTCATGTGCTAGCATAAATATGACAAGTGTATCTGAGTAGAACCCAAAATATTTGAAAAATGGGACAAATAAATTAGAAATAAGAAAGAGTAATAGATTTTGTATTTTGGAAGAAAATAGAAAAGCAGAATAAAACTATAATACATATTACCTATAAATTGTGTTTGGGTAGTTTTTAATATAAGTATATAATAACATCTATAATATATAATAATGTAAGTATCTCTACTATAAATAATAACCACAAGAAAAAGAAAACCAATCCAAAGTCACTTACCATCCTCCCACTGTCGTTTAAGACTTTCTGGAAAAGCCCTTTCGACCTTAAATGTCAACACGTCGCCGTGGACGATCCTCAGTTTCCCCGGTGCTGCGTCAGAGAGCATCTAGTTCAGAAAGGCCAATACAATGAGCTCATACACTTTGTCAAATACTGAAACTAATGCTTTTACTTCAAATCTATGCATTATTAAATCAATGTGAAAAGCCAGAGACTAAGCATGACTGTTAATGCACTCAAGTTCACAGTATCAACCGCAAGAGACTATACAGTGGCATTTCACTTTTAACATATGAATGACTGGACAGCAACAGATAAAAGTATAAAAATAGCTTACTATTCAACACAGGATCTATTAACAATTTTGGCCCTCAGAATGACTTGCATTTCTGAATAGATTTAGCAAAAACTCAACTCCTATCTTTAAGTTTTTAAATTAGAAAGCATTTGTAATATATATATATATTTTTAAATCTTTATTGTTGGAAGTATTACATATGTCCCTTTTATCCCCCCCACTGACCTCCTCTAGCCCACCCCTACCCCTCACCCCAGGCCTTCACACCCTATTGTCTGTGTCCATGGGTTAGGCATAGTGCATACAAGTTCTTTGGTTGATCTCTTTCCACTCACCCACCCTCCCGACTTCCCTATGAAATTCCAGTCTGTTCCATGCTTCTGTCTCTAGATCTATTTTGTTAATCAGTTTATTTTGTTCACTAGATTCCCCATATGAGTGAGATCATGTGATACTTGCCTTTCTCTGACTGTGTTATTTCACTTAGCATAATACTCCCCAGGTCCCTCCATGCTGTTGCAAATAGTAAGAATTCTTTCTTTTTTACAGCTGCATAGTATTCCACTGTATAAATGTACCATGGCTTTTTTATCCACTCATCTGCTCATGGACACTTGGGCTATTTCCAAATCTTAGCCGTTGTAAATTGTGCTACTATGAACAAAGGGGTTGTATATATCCTTTCCGATCGGTGTTTCTGATTTCTTAGGATATATTCCTAAAAGTGTGATCACTGGGTCAAATGGGAGTTCCATTCTTAATTTTTTTTTTTTTTATAAATGTTGTGATTTTTTTTCCTTTTTTTTTAAAAAAAAATATATATTTTATTGATTTTACATAGAGAGGAATTGAGAGGGATAGAGAGTTAGAAACATCGATGAGAGAGAAACATCGACCAGCTGCCTCCTGCACACTCCCTACTGGGGATGTGCCTGCAACCAAGGTACATGCCCTTGACCGGAATCAAATCCGGGACCTTTCAGTCCACAGGCTGACGCTCTATTCACTGAGCCAAACCGGTTTTGGCCCATTCTTAATTTTTTTGAGGAAACTCTATACTGTTTTCCACAGTGGCTACACCAGTCTGCATTCCCACCAGCAGCGTATAAAACATACTTGCCAACACTTGTTGATGATGATAGCCATTCTGACAGGTGTGAGGTGGAACCTCATTGTCATTTTGATGTGCATCTCTCAGATGATCAGTGACTTAAAGCATTTTTTCATATGTCTCTTGGCTTTCTGTATGTCCACTTTGGAGAAGTGTCTATTTAGGTTCTTTACGCAATTTTTGGTTGGATTGCTTGTCTTTCTTTTGTTAAGTTGTATGAGTTCCCTGTAAAATTTGGAGGTTAAACCCTTATCAGATGTATCATTGGCAAATATGTTTTCCCATGCAGTGGGCTCTCATGTCATTTTGTTGATAGTTTCTTTTCCTGTGCAGAAGCTTTTTGTTTTGATGTAGTCCCATTTGTTTACTTTTTCCTCAATTTCCTTTGACTACTGCTATGAGAGATGCCTGAGATTTTGCTGCCTGTGGTTTCTTCTAAGATTTCTATGGTCTTATGACTTACATTTAAGTCTTTTATCTATTTTGAGTTTACTCTTGTGCATGGTGTAAGTGGCCTGGTTTCATTTTTTTACATGCACCTGTCCAATATTTCCAACACCATTTCCTCTCCTAACTCTCTCCTAGCCTAACCCAGGCAAATGACAGGAAGGATGAAAGAAGCATCACAGAAGCTAGAGAAGGCACGAACCTCCTCTGGGCCAACACTGTGCCTGGCACATGCCTCTCTGAAGCGTATAGCTACAATTATGTATCTATATCACAATTGTGTGTACCTATTTCACAATTATGTGTCTGCAGGTTTTTCCCCCCTACAACAATGCATGCTCCGTAAGGGCAGCACCTGTTTTTCTTTTTTTAAAATATATTTTTTATTAATTTTAGAGAGGAAAGGAGAGAGAGAGAGAGGGAGAGAGAGAGAAACATCAATGATGACAGAGAATCATTGATTGGCTGCCTCCTGCATGCCCCCTAGTAGGGATCATGTGCCCTTGACTGGAATGGAGCCTGGGAACCTTCACTCCAAAGGCCGATGCTCCATCCACTGAGCTAAACCAGCCAGGGCGCACCTGTTTCTTACCTTCCTCAAGGTCCCCTGCAGCTATAACAGGGCAGAGCGAGTACTTCTACAGGTAAGTGCTAAGTGGATAAGCAGATGGCATTCAGTTTTTGTGACACTGGAAACTTCCTTTCCTAGCCTGTCAGATTTGGGGTTCCATAAAGTTGTAAGGTAATTAGCTGGCAAAGACTTATTTCACAGATAACAGGCAGAATTACACAAGTAAAATGTTTCAGAAATACAGAGTTGAATTGTCTATGTTGGTAAGAAGCTAAACATTTAAAGTTTGGGAATCAACTAGTTTAATATATTTAGCCATGGTACTTTAGCAAAAATGACTGTGCACTTCTGATATTAAAATATATGTGGATTATTTTAAATCACCACAATTTGTTAAAATTTAATTTGATGATTTCTAAACACAAAATCTTAGAAAACCTAATAACTTCAATATATTATAAATAAAAAAGGAGATAGCTCTCTATGAAATAGCTCTTACTGTACAAAAACTGTGTATTTAATGACAGCATTTACTATCAATGAAGAACATTAGAATTTTTCTGTAATTATGTATCACATAATTAAAACAAAACAAATTAGCATACCAAAAAACAAAGAGGCAGAACTAAAAGCCTATGTTTCATAATGTCAATATATAGAAAGTAATTAAGTAATTAGTAATTAAGACTCAGACAAAACAAAACAATGCAAACTAGGCTCCTTGGCATTAATTTACATGCTCTGATAACCATGCTTGAGATGTTAATTTTGCACACTGACACACCACGCTGCAAGTCAGGAAGGCGATATAGCACATTTACCCTCCTGTCCTAGTTCAGCGTTACCTTCTGTTATGTGTGTCTTAATTCCCCTCCAGGCCGAAGTCTCCTTCAATGACACACCAAACCTCCCGTTCTTTACAAGGTCTACCTCTCCCACGACAACTTAGTAGCCCCATCTTCCTCTTTCTCACTTCCTACTGCAGAAGGGATGAATGCTGGCGTTCACAGCTTTATGGCCAACATACTGAATTACAGAATTCTGACTCTCTAGGGTAGGGGTGTCGAACTCAATCAGAGAAGGGGCCAAAATCTAAAATCCAGCCTAAATCGCGGGCTGAATGGTTTACTGAACAGTCATAAACTGACAATGTCATAAACTGACAGCGGAGTGCAGTGATGACAGCGCGGTGCGGGCTGTATTGCAAGGCCTGGCGGGCTGGATTTGGCCCGCGGGCCTTGTGTTTGACACATGTGCTCTAGGGGAGTGATTATACCAAGTGTCCAGAGAGAAAATGGTTTCCTGGCGGTAGCTTCTGTAAAGGGTAGATGGCACCACATAATGGAGCATGCCTTTACTGAAAGGAGAAGACAAAGGCAGAAATACCCGCACATGGTCACTAAAAACCTCCCTCTAACCGTCCAGGTCCTGCTGCCACGTCCCGCAGGGAGTAACGATGGCCCTCCGAGGTACTTCGCTGGTGACCTAATTTGATGATGAAAGAATTTATGTAATTCTTGGAACTTGTGTACAATGATAAATCCCTTGAGAATATAACACTGTATCAAATAGCCATCTTGCACATTTTCTGCCACCTTCTCTTGGTGAGGGGCCTACGGCAACCAACACTGTACGGTGGGCTAAGCACAGGCCACACAGCTCAGGACCAGGGCCTTCCTCCTGGCCCAGTAAGCATCCCCATGCTGCTGAGATAAAGGCTGGGCTAACTGTGAGGTAAACTATACGAGAATTAAAAAAACTGTAACAGAGGATATGACAGGAGAAAATACAAATTTATTCTTATATAGAATACACAGGAAAGACAAATGCCATTTAAAAAAAAATTTAAGCCGTTACAATAGACTTTTTGAGGGGGAAGAGTACAGCATTTCCAAAGGTCAGCTTGCTTTGCGTTTTAAACAGGACAGAACATGTGTGGCAGGAACTCATTTACTCAGCCTCACGGAGGAATTCGATGTTTGACTTAGTACATTTTCTATTCAATGAACGTTCACTCCTTTAAGTGTTAGTGTTTCTTAAAAAGACATATATGGAAATCTTTATCAACTATATTGCTCAATTCTCTTCTTTAAGCCAAGTACAGTGAACCCAGTTTCACCCTCTTCTTGATGGCTTCTTCATTTCTGCCTGTAGAGTAATGGCCTCAATGGTTATGACCCTTACAACTGTGCTTCCCCCATCTCCCCCCTCCCCCGTTTTTATATTTGCTTTTTATAGCTGTTCTGCCGCAGTAATAACTGTTACTTCTTGCTGTTGTCAGAGAGTCTGCTCTGAGCACTGCTCTCTACACCTTTAACCTGAGGTGCAGTGGACCAGAAAATCACTCTGCTGTAAGCCATCTTTTGTTTACTTGTTGTTTTGTCTATGTGATGATTAACATGGTTTTAACTATATCAAGTAAGTTACATGTGTAAATTACATAATCATCTCATAGCATAAAGTCAAGCAGAGATGAAAAAGTTTGCTAGAGATGAAAAAATTTCAAAATTTTATCATCTCTGATTAAAAACAGCTCCTTCTGCCAGGATGGCTATATTATATTTTATGTCCCTTTATAAGACCATGAGAAGGGGAGTAATTATAACAGCAACCACTGATTGGCTACTGCAATATATACCAGGCTCTTTACATACATTCCTGTCTATCTTTGCAATAACTACCAGAGGTAACTATTATTCCCAGATGGAAAAGCTGAAGCTCAAAAAGATTCAACAATCAGCTCAAGGTCACAAAGCTAGTGGTTGGTATACCTGAGGTTTGAGTGTCCATTCTGTGAACTTCCCACTTTGTCTGTCAGGTAGAAATAATCACTCTGTTTACCTGTTTATAAAGCCCAGAGACCATACTAACAATAATCACTGCCTTCCCATTTCCAAAATTCCACAAAATAAGCATCTAACTTAAAGGTTAAGAAGAATCCCAGAACTTCTGACCCTGGACAAGATGGACTGTAAGGGACCAGCTATACTTTTTCCTTAAATAAACAATGGACAAAACAGTCCAAACAACAATACACAGATACTGGACATCAGAGAGCTCGGGAAAGCCTGCAGATCCAAGAAGCTCAATGAACCCCATGAACAAGAAACATGAAGAAAATGACACCAAGGCACATCATGAGGAAACTGCTCAAAACAGCGATAGATAAAAATATAAAGGCCAGAGGAAAAAAGACAGGAGCAAAGAGGAAGATGACAGATTCCTTGTTAGAAGCAACATATGAAGTCAGCAGCACAAAACCTTCAGAGTAGTGAAAGGACGTGCCAGGATGTTTTCCAAAAAATGAAGACAAAACAAAATATGTTTCAGACATATAAATGCCGAAAGTTACATGACAAACAGATTCATGCTGTTATGAAATGCTAAAGAAAACCTTTCAGGTAATAGGAAAATGATACTAGATGGAAATACACACAAAATAGTAATCTCTTTAACAGAGAATTGACTTTGAAAAGTCACATTGTATGGTGAACTGTGTACCATATGGGGAAGTATGACAATGAGCATACGAAGGAGAGAAGTAGACTACTGCAGGATTGTATGCTAACATTTGAAGATACCCTGGGCTATGTGAAGACGTATGCCACACACCTCCCATGAGCCGCTGAAACACCAAACAAAGCGCTACAGCTGTATGATAGACAACCTGGAAGGAAACGCAGGAGAAATTCTAAGCCCCGCTATTTCCACAGCACTGAGGATTTTTTAGTTCAAATAATAACGTTACTTTTCTCCTATACCTCTTTCCAGGTCAGCACCTCCTGATCAATCCTTAATTAAAAGGGGTGTATAAAGCATGGGGTTAATAATTTAACTGATTAATTATATAAAAATCTGCACTAAATTTACTAAGTATGAAGTATTCATTCAATTCTCATAACAATCCTATAGGCAAGATGACAGAGAGATCGGTACCCACCAAGGTCACAGAACTAGTAAATGGTAGAGCCTGAAGCTGAACCCAGAGAGTCTGACTCGAGTCTGAGTTCTTCATCACAGAACTGAACTATGATGCTTTCAAGGGTTAGAGATGTTTCCTCCTCCACAACGTGCCGATACTGAGACCTACATAACCACCATGTTCTTTCCTCTAAGCTGCCTCCTGATAATATAAGAACTGAATTAAGCTACAAATGACATACACTTCTAACTATAAGACATTTTATAAATTATTACAATTTCTTTAAAAAGTAATTCTATTAGCTTAGAAGTCACTAAAATGGAATCCTTAAAATAGATCGCTCTCCTCCTGCCTGTACTCGGCTTTATGATTAATTTAGTACTTCGAAAGGAAAGTGGTTTTACATATTGAAACATTCTTTACAGAAAAAAGAAGTCTATTTGATATTTTAGCATCCAACGTTTTTCTTTAAGGCAAACTCCTTTCCTGCACACGAGGCACCAAGAATCTTGCTGCTTCTACAGCAACAGGTAAGTCAAATGTACATTTTTTTTGCGGTGTAATTTACCTTGAAATTAACCTACTTATATTTAGAAAAAGGGCACAAAACTTTTCAATGATTCACTTTCATGGTTAAATGACACATGTAGTCAGTTAATCAGATAGATGCACAGACAGTCAACTTTTTATTTCCCTCGCGAGGCATTACCGAGCACCTGCCAGATGCTGGGCATTCACATGCGGTAGAGATGCAGCCGGAAACAGCAAACATGTAAGAACACAGAGATGGCGTCAGATGACGGCAAAGCTAATGAGCAAGTAAAGCAAGGTGGTGAGGAGTGCAGGGGGTACAGGAGAGGGAGCACAGCCAAGATAAAAAGGGTGCAGTTGTTTTTTAAAATCTGTCTTCAAAGATCTTTGGTTTAAATCGGAGAGAATATGTGAATTAAGATGGAGGCGGACAGAAATGCGATTCACCTCCCTGCCCAATGGGAAAGAATTGCATGCAATACTGGGTGAGACTGAGGGTTAAGAAGTCTCTTTCAGAGCCAAATATCAGATGAGTATTTCCTATGTCAAAAAAGGGCTAGATGATTAAGCCTGAGAGAATTAAGTGGTGCTATTCAGTTTCTTTTCATCATCTTATGATCTCACCAAAAATAATGTCCCTACTTCCACCTCCAATTGAAATACAGTTCTTAAAATAAGAAAGCTGTTCAATGCAAAAACTCAACATCACATTCCACATTTGAGCAAAGAATATGTACCACATAATATCCACAAATAAATATATAAGTCTGAAACCAATTCTGTCAATAAAGACTGGCGAAATTAGATCAAACATAAAAACAGGATATAGCAAATAAAAAATCATTAGGTTTCTTTTTAAAATCAGATGTATGCACACACAGTGCTAGACTTTCAAATAAATTTTCTCAAGAGTGTTCTGGCAGAGATAAATATTTTTCCATTGATATACATACATGTATTAGAATGTGCTAATTTAAAACCAACTGTTCTTCAGGTATGAAAATAATCATGAAAATAATTCCACTATTCTATTGGACTCACCTAATAAATTGCTAACGGCTCTTTAAAGTTTTAATTAAGGGGGAATAAAAGGCCCTTCAGTCACTAAGTGTCCCTGATGAGGAATGATCACTGCTAACATTTTTAAAATGTATGTGCCTTCTTCTTACTATTATTTTTTTTAATCCTCACCTGAGCATATGTCTACTGATTTAAAAAAATATATATTTTATTGACTTTCCACAGAGAGGAAGGGAGAGGGATAGAGAGTTAGAAACATCGATGAGAGAGATACATCGACCAGCTGCCTCCTGCACACCCCCCATCAGGGATGTGCCCGCAACCAATGTACATGCCCTTGACCGGAATTGAACCTGGGACCTTTCAGTCTGCAGACCGAGGCTCTATCCACTGAGCCAAACTGGTTTCGGCTGGCTGTCTACTGATTTTTAAAGAGATAGGAAGAGATAGAGAAATGCCAGAGGGGGAGAGAAAGGGGAAGGAGTATCGGGGAAGGGGGAGGGGGAGAGAAACGCCCCGACCAGGGATGGAACATACAACCTCGGTATGTGCCCTGAGCGGGAACTGAACCTGCAGCCTTTTTCAGTATACAGGACAGCGCTCCAACTGAGCCACCTGGCTTAACTTAAAACCCACACCTGCCTCCACTTCTCATCTTAATTCGTTCCTTGAGAAGATCAAAACAAGTGTATCCTCTCCCTGCCAACCTGGATAGGTGGCTTTGAATTCCCTCTCAGGGCTTCTCTGCTCTAGTGAAGTGCCCGCTTCCTTCAAGTATTTCTCATGTGATCACAGCAACGCCTGTTTTGAGGCTGCACGTATCACTGCCTTCACACCTCACCTAGAATCTATCCCCAGAGTGAACTACTCCATCCCTTCACTTTAAAAATGCTCTTCTTGAATGCCGAAGCTTAACGATTAGTCTCTCAATTAAGCCAATGTCTTCTCCGTCTTCTGCTTATAGCAACGATTTTCTGACCTTACATGAAGTTCTCAGAAGTCATGCTGAGTCATTTTTAGCATTATATACCCTTATTTACTTTTAAAGGGATGGGCCGTAACGCCCACAGATACTAGATTTTTAAACAGGTGACACAAAACAGCTAGTTTGTGGAGTGTTTTTATAATAGCAGGTTCATTCAGTCCTGGTCAAGGGACCACGTGAGGAGACGTCAGAAAGGCAGCCTTCCAGCCTCCAGACTACGGGACGGAGCCTGGGGACCTGCACCCACCGAGTCCTCAGGGACGGCGGGGCTTCCGTCCGGGCCTGAAGATTCCAACGGGGTTTTTAAAAAGACTGTGAGCACCTCACCTGTAACCCAGGAAGGAAGCGACTGTCCTTTTCCACCACCAGAAGGTCAGCGACGCCGGCATTGAGGATGGACCTTGTGATTCCGCCCGGCCCGGGGCCCACTTCGTACACATACGCGTCTGTCAGATTGCCAGCTTTCCTTACAATCTTATCTGGAGAAAAGAAACTTTCAGTTATCTCGATTATCTTGGCAAATTTTGGTGTATGGCATTTAAAAAAATGCAAGTTCTTATCAGCCATTACCTAATCAACTAATCCTTTATATACAATTATTAATCCAGTTATTTAACTCTCAACCTCAACCAACACATAGTGGCCATTCATCATCCTATCACATCACTGTTGAAAAGTACCAGTCCTTTAACAAAAAATAGGATTGCCGTGACAAATGTCTACAGCCTAAACTGGCCTAACATTGTATTTTATGTTCTTCCTCCGAACCATCATTTCCTAAGAAGGGGCTGGTTAAGCATGCACTCCTTTTTAACCCTGTTGAGCATCAGACATCTGAATGGACAAGACTACTTTCACATTGAGAATTTTCCACATTGCTCTTTTAAAATGCAGAGGCAAAAAGTGCTGGCAGTCTCCATTTTTACCTCTCTATCTCTGGCTGCTGGACCATATGGCACTAGCAACAAGTTTATAGTTCATAAGACTTGCAAAAATTGGGGTTCTTGGCTGTTTTCAGTTAGAAGTTAAATTTAGCAATGGAGGTTTTTAAGCTTTGCAAACATGCAAGTTGATATGGAAAAGTTAAAACTGTAAAATATTCATCTACTTCTTTAAGTTAGCAGACCTTAAGAAATCTTGGAAAAGCATTTTATGGAGGATTCAATACAACCAATCGTCACTCTGAAACACATACAACCGGCTGGCTTTACTGGCCAAGCTATTAAAACCCAAGCCAGTGGGCCTCCTGGCAGAGTGGCAATGCAGTCCCCGAAACGACCACCCTTCTTGGCAGTGCTCACTGACACCGTCCAGTCCCATTTCTGCTCCTGTGATTGAGAACTGACCTCTGCAGGTTAACAGCGAGAAAGCCCCTCATCCCTCCACAAACAGCTCTGTCTGTTCCAGGTGCAGGAAGGCCTGGTACCGCTGGCCATCTGTCTGGCACAGGTCCTCTCGACATGCTCACTATCCCCCGTCCACTTCTCTGACTTGTCATCCCTCCCGTTTTATGTGAACGAGGCCGTCCAGAAAGCAAGTGGAAGAGCAGGGGCTCCGGCTCAGGTGTAAATTCCAAAGCTGATCGTTGCCTGGGTGCGGACCAGTGTCTCTCAGAGGGAAGAGGCGGTAGATTAAGCCAGTGTTTCCCAACCTTCTCTCATGATGAGAATCACCTGGTGGAGTTGTTAAAACACAGATTCCTGAATCCCAACTAAGAAGTGCTAAACTAGAATTTTTGGGAACATATAGGTAAAATTGTATACTTAACTAGTGCTCTAACACAGATGTCATATACAGAGCACTAAGTTAGGTATGCAATTTTACCTATATGTTCTCAAAAATTCTAGTTTAGCACTTCTTAGTTGGGATTCAGGAATCTGTGTTTTAACAACTCCACCAGGTGATTCTCATCATGAGAGAAGGTTGGGAAACACTGCATTAAGCACAGGCGTGATGGAGGGGATTAATATTCTCACTTTTTTAAAAGTGGAGAGCGGCCGAAACCGGTTAGGCTCAGTGGATAGAGCGTCGGTCTGCGGACTGAAAGGTCCCGGGTTCGATTCCCGTCAAGGGCATGTACGTTGGTTGCGGGCACATCCCCGGTAGGGGGTGTGCAAGAGGCAGCTGGTCAAGGTTTCTCTCTCATCGACGTTTCTAGCTCTCTCTCTCCCTTCCTCTCTGTAAAAAATCAATAAAATATATTAAAATAAATAAATAAAAGTGGAGAGCGGTGCCAGACAGGTCAGTGCCTTCTTCACGTACAAATGCCATCTCAGAGGCACAGGCAGTTCGCTAAGCCTGGGTTCAGTCTTCTCTGCTCCCACCGAGCTTCTCACCTCAGAGAAGTACCTTCACGTCCCTTCCTTTTGGTCCCCACTGAAGAGAGAGGAGCATCTAGATTCGGGAATTCACTCCCCGGGGAGAATAAAAGGCTCAAGGAGAAAGTACAAATGAAGAAATCTTTAAAAAAAAAATATAAAGACCTATATTTCCAGTCCTGAGAAGGGTGCTTTATACCTAGAACATGGCTCATGACTGGCGGAAAAGGCTGATTCTAGTTACCACCAGAACCAAATAACTGTAGGGGTGTGTCTTGTAGGACCGTCCCGCAATCCACGTATTAAAAAACGGAAGCAGAATGAAGCTGTTTCACCCCAAGTTCTCTTGCTCCCGACAGAATAAAGGCTCCAAGTCCAAGAAATAAGACTTCTTAGTTGTGCTTTGTGGACGGTTCTTAACTGAACTGACAATGAACTTGTTGGGTGTGATGGACTGATCTTCTCAGCTCCTGAAGCCCTGGGGGCCAAAGAGAACATCAAAACCTCAAAAACGGAGTGTGCTCCAGCAGTGAGATCAACGGGCACATCTGTCGTGTGTTCCTGCAGCCTCGTCCTGGGGAGCACCCCGAGGAAACAGGGGTGAAAGCAAGCACCCATTTGCAAAGCGCATCGCACTGGGGACCTGCACTGCGCGGCGGGAGGGGAACGTCCACTCGCTAACCCTGAGCCCCCGCGGGCAGCCCGGCCCCTCTCACTCTTTCTCACTCCGGCACCTGCAGGGCTTGTTCCACACGCATTTGCCGGAGGAGAGCTGGCGCCCTCAGGGCTTCTCAGGCGCCACAAGGGAACCTTTGACACTCTGTTGCGAAAAGGTACGGATAACCCCAACCCTGCACAAACCTAAATCGGGGTACCTTCGGGCGGAAAGCAAACCTAGCCAGCACGTGCAGCCCCATTTCAGTGTCACACACCCGCCTGCCCCGGCATCGCCCCTCCCTCCCTCCCCCAGCACCGCCCTGCTCTACGGTGACCAGATCGTCCCGCTTTGGGCGGGACCGTCCCGATTCCTAACAATTTTTCCCATCGGGACTTTTTTTTAAAACGCCGAGGGACGATTGAAATCTGGACTGTCCCGCCCAAAGCGGGACGACCTGGTCACCTTAGCCCTGCACACGCCCGAGCGCAGGGGTCCGAGCGGCCACCGCGTCCCTCGCGTCTGCGGGGCGCGGGGGCGCGGCGAGCGGAGGACGGGCCTGGCTGGGGCCGCGCACGCCGGGGCCGGACCCGGACCCGGACCCGGACCCTGACCCTGACCCTGACCCCGCCCGCAGGAGGCGCGAGCCCTCGCCCCGCGCCCCCCTCGGCGGGGCCGCCATCCACCTGTCAGCCTCAAGTCCAGGAGGAAATTCTGTGAGAGCTGCTTCGCCGCCTGCAGTTTGAACAACTTAATGATTTCCCGAATCGTGGGCAGCGGCGGGAGGCGGAACGTGCCGAGCGCCCTGGGGGCCGCCATGAGCCTCCGGGGCAGCCCCAGGCGCACGCGGACCTGTCTCCGCGGCTCGGGGCGCGCTCGGCCGGGGGAGGCGGAGCCTGGAGGGCTAGGGCCCGCCTCCGGGATCCCCTCATTGGTCGACAGTCCCCGGCCGGAACTTGAGCGCGGACCGGAAATCCGGGCGCTCTCGGCGCGCAGGCGCAGGTCCGGCGAGAGGCGGTGCAGGTAGGGGGTCCGCCTTCCCTCCGCCTCTCCCGGGTGGGCGGGGCGTGGGCGGGGACACGGAGGGGACGGGGTCGCGGGAGCCCGCAAGCAGCCTGGGGTGACTGGACGTTCATAATAGTTGCACGCTGATGCTTAGATATAAAACTAATACCGGCTGCTAACAACTCTCTAGCCCAGTGGTCGGCAAACTCATTAGTCCACAGAGCCAAATGTCGTCAGTACGATTGAAATTTCTTTGGAGAGCCACATGTTTTAAAACTTAAACTTCTTCTAAGGCCACTAATTCAAATAGACTCGCCCAGGCCGTGGTATTTTGTGGAAGAGCCACACTCAAGGGGCCAAAGAGCCGCATGTGGCTCGAGAGCCGCAGTTTGCCGACCATGGCTCTAGCTGGTTTGGCTCACTGGGTGGAGTGTGGGCCTGCGGACTGAAGGGTCCCGACTTGGATTCTGGTCCAGGGCCCATGCCCAAGTTGTGGACTTGTAGGGGGGCGTGTAGGAGGCAGCGGATGGATGATTCTCTTCATTGACGTTTTTATCTCTCTACCCCCCACCCTTCCTTCATCTCTGAAGTCAATAAAAAAGATATTAAAACAACTCTGTCTCATGGTTAGATGTGTATGGGACCCGGAGGCGGGCCTTAGCCCTCCAGGCTCCGCCTCCCTCCGCAGGGCGGATGGCAGGTTTCTAAATTCTCTGAGCCTTAGTTTTTCCACCTGTTAAGTGGACAGAATGCCTGCCTTAAAATGGTGAGCACTAAACGAAAGACGTTGCTGGGTGGGTGAATTCAGAACCTAGTGCAATGCGTGGCATATGGTAAACCTGCAACCCAGGGCAGCTGTGGCTACTATAATCACCTAGCAGGTGAATGCACCTCGGGGGTTTAATTTTAAACTGTCAGCACGGTTTGTTAGTGAGAGGGTGCGAAGTAGAATCAGCTCTTCCGCCCCTTTAACATGTACACATCAGCGAGAAAAACTTCCTTGTTCAGTACATGAGGCTTTAGGAAGCGTTTTTGTGTACAGTATATTGGATATTTGTTCCTGAACTTTTCACTGACAGTATTGTGAAATCAACAGGATAAGAATTACTAGCCTGAGTTTAGAGCAGAGGAAACAAAAACTCGGGTCATATAACTTAATGAAATTTACAAAGCCTGAAAATTTGTGGAACCCAGATCCAATTTAAGCTTCCCGACTTGCATGATGGCTGCTCTTGCTATTAATCTGCTTTGCATTGAGTATTATTGCCTTGTTTACTTTCCCCCAGTTTTCTTATTGGGGAAAAAGCATATTTTCTCATGCTTCGAGTGTTCAGCCTCTACTCACAGAACAGGAAAGCCAAGGACGACAGGGAAGGAACATAATAATAATAATAGCCAACATTTGTTGAGCTTTTCCCAAAGTCCCAGACTTCACAGCTGAGCGCTTTACAATTATTACTTCAATAAGTGTTACAAAACAAAGTTTTGCCCTAGGCTAGGGGTGTCGAACTCAATCAGAGAAGGGTCCAAAATCTAAAATCCAGCCTAAATTGCGGGCCGAATGGTTTACTGAACAGTCATAAACTGACAATGTCATAAACTGACAGCGGAGTGCAGTGATGACAGCGCGGTGCAGGCCACATTGCAAGGCCTGGCGGGCTGGATTTGGCCCGCGGGCCTTGTGTTTGACACTTGTGCCCTAGGCTGCTGCACAACTAACAAGTGGTGGGCTCAGGATTTGATTCCATACGTTTGTGTCCAGAGCCTGCTTTTTTAAGCAGTGCAATCAGTGTGGAGAGGTCATTTGACTTGCTTAGGATGCTACATCCAAGTACAGAAAGGAGGCTCAAATGTGAGTTCTCTCTCTCCATTTTACCAGAGAAAACAACAAAGCAAAGAAATATCAAATCTGTCTGATAGGGTAAATTAGCTTTTCTAATCCTTTTTGCAAATTGCTGCATTGATCATAAGTGAATCTTTTTATTTTATTTTAAAGTTTACTTCTCAGAGTAGTAAGTTTAAAATAAAGCTAATGGACAACCAAGTAACTATGGGTATGACATGGAAAACCCAGCTACCTTCTGTTATAGTTATCTTAGGAGGAACTGGAGATAATTGACACATCTTCTAGCTTTAGAAAATTGGGATGTGATTCCCATAGAGGTAAGATGGTTTGCCCAAAGTGGCATAGAAATGTAGGCTGAAAGTCAAAACTCTTGATTCAGAGCCTTTATTGGAACCAAAACATACTACACCCGGGAAGACATTCACTCGCAGTTACAGTCATTGTTTCACGCAGTCCTCACAGTAGTCCTGTGAGGATCAGATGCTTATCCTGATTTGACTGTGAAGAAATAGAGGTGAGGGCATTTGACTTGTCCGGGATGCACAGCAAAATGCAGAGAGATTTAACCTGTTTTTCTTTTCTGAGTTCTGATCTCATGGGCCACACACCGCAAGTATTACATTTTTAAAAAGTTAATTATTTAACCAATATATGATAATTTTATAATGTTATGTAAGTCTATACAATTTAAATCTGAATAAACTAAATTTACAGTTTTCATGGGATTAACTAAAACACAGTTAAAATAAGTATATGCAAAGCTACAAACCAACACAAATGACACATAATGTTAAGTCACTGCTCTTTATGCTGATTGGTAGAATTCTTTTGTAAAAAATTCAGTACTGTCCATCCAGTGTTGCTCAGTGGTTGAGCATAGACCTATGAACCAGGAGGTGATGGCTCAATTCCCCGTCATGCCTGGGTTTCGGGCTCAATCCCCAGTCTGGGGCATGCAGGAAGCAGTTGATCTATGATTCCCTCTTATCATTGATGTTTCCATCTCTCTCTCCCTCTCTGAAATTAAAAAAAAAAAAAAGTCCAGTACCAATGTGCCATGTAATGATTGAATTTTCTTATCAGTTTTCTGGATCCAAACTAACACCAAATCTTCGTGCAGAATGTTGGCCATGGTCTCTTGCCTTTCTCTTAAAGGAACATAGAAGCTACATATAAGTCTGCTTGGGTCTATTTTCATTAGCATGGAAACAAAGTGGAATTACTTGGCACAGATGCCGTCCTTAATACACAGCTTGCATAGCAATAATCAGGAGAAAGTTCAGGCGGCTCAGAATGTGCCCACACAAACTCTTAAAAGATTAACACCAGCGTAAAAAAACAAACAAAAAATTTAAAAAGAACAAAACCACATTTCCATGGAGAATTTGTGGATTCCCAAGAACTTGTCCCCAGATCTCAATATGAGAATTATTGTCTTATTCCACGCCATCTTAAATACTCAACATTTGTGAGGTTATGACCTATAGTGACAAAGCAGTTTCTCACATTACTTCACCTAATTCTCATTTGAATCTCTAATGTAGGTTTACAGGCCAGTGAGGGCGCAGTTGAGTCTCAAACGCAGGTCTTCTGACGCTGTTGTACCTTGGGTATGTGTTAGATAATTGTTGAACTGAATTAAAAAAAAAAAAAAAATCTATCCTAGGAGAATCTTCCAAGTTTTTACAGTTCTTGAGATCTAATTTTTATCATCATAAATATCTGATTCTCAGTCTTTTCATTTTCAGAAAATTATGCATTACTCCCTACAAAGCGCATGGAATCAGCAGGGGGTGTGCTAATAGTGTATTTCACATATTAATGCAAATAGTTTTATCCCTGAAAAGAGAAGTGTGCCGTTTCATCAGTTTTGAAGCTTTGAAGTATCTGCTTCATCTCAAGATAGATTTTAATATGCTAAAATATTGTAATTAATTCAGAAACGACTAGCTCCACCTATCAGTGAAGATGAAGAATTACAAGTGATCCTAAGTGATACCAAGGTTGAATGCACAAATTCTAATTTGCACAAATCCCAGAATGGTGATCTAGGAAAATTACTTATTATTATTTTAGCATTTATTTTAATGTAAATGAATATGTCACTTCATTTGGTATAAGTAGTTTAGCGCCTACTTATAGAGAAAGTGCTATTTCTAAAAGATTATCATTTCAGTTCCCTGAAAAGAGGCGGGGAAGCCACAAAGAGTAATATTTTCCTGCCACAAGGGAATTTCCTGAGAAAATTAAATGTGGCTTAGAATTGCCAAATTGAACTTTACAAAATGACTATTATGTAAAGTGCCCTTTTCTGATAGTATTGTATAATTCTGCATAATAGGACTCCGTGCTCCAGAGAAATATTAAGAGCTGCATTTTACACATATTGAGTCCTTGTTAATGGCTGTTTGATGCCCATTTGCTCACAGAGGAGTGACCTACCTGGTGGGAAGGAGAAAGTGCAGGGTAATTCCGAGCAGACAGACCAAACACTTTCTTTGTGGGGACAGAAGCCGGGCCATTTATGGCAAGCAGCACAGGTGAATTGCCTGAGGGGACCATGTGACAGTTATAACTATTCTTTAAATCTAGTGTGTATCACTGGCCCAGGCAGTCTTTGAAAGCCTCCTGCTTGTCCCCGAAGAAGATGGATGAATTATTGCCAGGACCCTAATGGGGTGATGAGGACAGGCAGCCCTTTCTACTCAGGATAAGTCAACTTGGGTTTTTCCTCCGTAACAAAGCAAATTGTTTGTGAGTGGAGAAAAGGTCAGTACCTTCAAAGGGCATTGTAAAAGTAAATTAGCCTTTTTAAGCTAAGAGTTTATTAGTGTGCCTCAACATTTAGTTGAAGAAAGGTTAAGAATAAATAAAACTATGAATAGGAACACACTTGTGGTGGCTTTTCCATGCATTTACAACTATTCTGTGAATGGGGAGGCTCTGGGTTCAACCATTCGGGTCTCCTTGGACATCTTGGTGACAGCCCCCCACCCCGCCCTAGCAGAAGGATCGTGGGTGGACTACTACATAAGACCACACCTCTCCCTTCTTTCTCTGGCCTTGGGCCCCTAGAGTTGCTCCTCTCTACCCCAATCCCGGCGGGGCTCCTGTGTGCACAGTTTTCCAGACAAGCCAGTGAGTTGATGTGAATACATAGCAACTGGCTGCCTATTCGTCCAACTGAGAAGGGGCAGGTGAAGGAGGATGGGGCTGCTTCCCCGACCTTGAGGAGGAGGTTTGTTGGCACCCCGTCAGTTCCCTTTTGCCCCACCGGGAGCCCTGCGCCTCCAGACTGCTGGGTTTACCATATTCCTCTACTCTATTAGACTTCACTTCCCTAAATCAACACCCTCCTCACTGTTCTCTACAGTTCAGTTCCAACCATCATTTCACCCCACCGGATTCCAGCGACTGGGTTCAGTGACCTGGAACAGCATGCTTATTACTTCCCAGAGAGAGCTATGCAACTCCAGCAGTTGGGATCCAGGACCAGGCAGACATCCTGGTCAAAAGTTTAGGTTGGCAGCTTCCTTCCTTCACCTAAGATGAGAGTGTGGACTCAGTTTCTGCTTCAGGGATCCGAGTGGATGCTCATGGGTAAGGGGAAGGCAAAGCTCCCATTAGCCCTCCCACTGTAGCTTTTGAAGAAAAGGAAGCATCCTGGGAGGAGTGAGAAAAAAGGAAGTACCAAATGTGTCTCCTCTCTTCCATGGACAGAGAAGAATTCATACATCGTTGGAATCAACAGGCCTCTAGAGCTCCCGCCCCATTTCCAGCCCCTCTTTGCAGTCAAACCTGCCCGAAGTCTGGTCAACCTGTCATTCTAGTGTTCTCATTTTCTTCAGCTCACTCCGTCCTTACTGTCACCAAACTCCCCAAGGATCTCCGTGTTTCCAAATCCAGGGGACACCTCTATTCTCTCCTTATTTAACGTGAGTGATTATAACTGCATGCTGAGTCCTAGGAGACCAGCCCATCCTAACTTGTACACCCGCACAGTAGTCTCCTTTCTCTGACGAGGACGCTGAAGCACCGAGAAGTTGATGTCCAGGTTTCACACAACTCGAAACATAGCATGTTCAAATAGAATGCTTCCTCTTCTTCCTGAAACTTTGTCTCCCCACAAACTTTCCCATATGGTGACTCCAGAAACCTGAGTCAGTCTCTCCTTCCCCTCAACACCCACATCCCATTGCCATCATCCACTCTTTTTTTTAAATCCTCCCCCAAGGATATTTTTCTATGGATTTTTAGAGAGAGGGAAAGACAGAGAGAAACATAGATGTGAGAGAAACACATTGATTGGTTGCCTCCTGCACAAGCTCCCAAACAGGGCCCAGGGAGAAGCCTGTGACCAAGGTACATGCCCATGACTGGAACTGAACCCTGGACCCTTTGGTCCGCAGGCCGATGCTCTATGCACTGAGCCAAACCGGCCAGGGTCATCAACTCCTGATGTCCCAACTTGACTTCCAATCCCCATTTGCATCACCGGCATTTTTCACATACATTCCTACAACTGCCTTTAAACTTCTTGCTTCACAATCCATTTATACGCAGCAGAAAAATGATGTTAAAAACATAAATTCAGTACAACCCTCCAGGGCCTCCCACTGCAGTTGAAATAAAAATCCAGTTCCTTGCTTTGGCCTCATCTGACTCCAGCCCATCTCCAGCCTCATTTAAGCCCCCTGCCCAGTGAACCACAGCCACGCTGGTCTCCTCTGTTCCTCAAACATGCCACGTTCTTGCTCCCTCTCTTTCTCCCACACGTAGTTTTTGCTGCCTAAAAGGATCCCTCCCGTTCTTCAGCTGGCGAACGAGAGTGTATCAGTTGCATGGCAAAGGGAACGTGAGCTCGCAGGTGGAGTTAGCTGCCTTTCAGATAGGGAGATGATCCTGGATTATCTGAGTGAGCCCAGCGTCAGGACGGGGGTCCTTCAAAGTTGAAGAGGAATTGGAAGAGAGACTCAGAGGGAAGGCAGCATGAGAGGGATGCTGCCCTTTGCTGCTGGCTTTGAAGAGAGAGAAGGGGGAAGGGTCAGGAGCCCCGAGTGCCAAACCTCCAAAGTGTGCAGAGCCTCGAAGATGGAAAAGGCGAGAAAATGGGTCCCCCACTCCAGCCTCCAGAAGGACACACAGCTGGGCAGACAGCTTGACTCCAGCACCGTGAGACCTGCTTCAGACTTCTGAACTACAGGGCTGTCAGATAAATGGGTATTATTATTATTATTTTATTTTAAAAATATATTTTATTGATTTTTTATAGAGAGGAAGGGAGAGAGAGAGAGAGAGAGTTAGAAACATCAATGAGAGAGAAACATTGATCAGCTGCCTCCTGCACGCCCCCACACTGAGGGTGTGCCCGCAACCAAGGCATGTGCCCTTCACCGAAATCGAACCTGGGACCTTTCAGTCCAAAGGCTGATGCTCTATCCACTGAGCCAACCCGGTTTTGGCAATTGGTATTATTTTGAGCTGACATATTTTTGGCAGTTTGTTACAGCAGCCACAGAAAACTAATACAGTGTGGTTTTTTTGTTTTTGTTTTTTGTTTTAAACAAAACTGTAATGTGACTAATGAATAACACAGCATTACAAAGAATTGTGCAATATGAACATGTTACAAAGCATTATGAATCATTCTACCACATAAGGTAATGCTCACAATGGATCACATATAGTGGCCAACACACTGTAAGTATTTTGTCAGTTTTTATTCTCCTACTCTCCTCTTTTCCCGCCTGAACACACTTGTCTAGCAGATAGGAACCTGGCTCTATATGATCAACATGTGAATTGTTAATACCCTGATGCTGTTGAAATCAAATAACTGTGTGGATGTAGTTCCCCTAATGCTGTTGTGACATATGACGAAGTGAGCTCAGAGGATTGCCTGCCAATTTGTTATTCTGTGGCTCTGATGAAAGATGACTTTTCCTTCTGCAGATTTTTATTGAGCGTGGCTGTTGCATATTAACTCTGTTCTTTCGCTTCATTATTTAGAGGCCTTGACAATTTGAACACCAGAGAGTTATCTTAAGGATAGAACTACAAGTGTTGCACCTTGAAACTAATGTGTGATTTGATCTCAGCATTACCCAGTTTAGCCTATTCAGTACCTCTCTTATTCTTTTTTGGGAGGAGGAAGGGTGAGTAATTCTAATTAATAATTCTGATAAGTCATAACTATTTAAACCAAGTCCAGTGGCAGTACAAAACACACAACATTAAAGGGTTGTTATAAAATGTTACATTGTGTAGTGAAATGTATACACAGGATGTTGTGACTGAAATCCTATAATTTTAGACTATCTTTAAAACAGTTCATGGAGAATTGGAATGGGAGGTTGAGGACAAATATGTGATACCTTAATCAATAAAGAAATTAATAAAATAAAAAAAAACAAACCAAAAAACAAACAAACCAGTTCTCTCAGGGGGTCTTATGAATGGGAGGGACTATGGGAGAGAAACGGGAGTGCTGGCTTAAAGCTACAAAAGCTACACTAGTTAATTTATATTGTATTATGTCATGATATCACATAACCTCATTATATTAATCTTATATCTTGTTCCCTTTACTGTTAGTGGAATCCTTAGGAAGAGATGGCCCAGAAGCCCAGAGGCTCTTTAACAAGGAATACAAATTATGATGGAAACTTAGATATGAAAGTCAATATTTGTTTGGAATAAGGAAAAAAAATCACAAGATGTGGCAAACATCACAACATACAGAAAAGTAATATTTTTATTGATTAACTATTTTTAAGGTTCTTTGGTAATTTTCCCCTACATTTTTGGGAAGTAAACTCTGTAGTTGCCTCTTCATGTGATAATATTTACAATTTTTTCCATAGAGCGAATAGACAGATACTTTAGTTTTCACACTACCATGATATATTGCAATTTGGCTTTTATTTTTGATAGTTTAGAAATATTCCTTGCATCTTCCCTAATCATTTTTGTTTATGTCATATTCATTGTTAGGCTTGTTGTCAGATTTGGAAAACCTATTTTAGTAAGTATTTTTTTTCTTTTTTCTTTTTGGGCATTCCAAGTTTTTTGTGCAGTGTTTAATTTTGAATACTTTGAATTGATGACACTTTTTTAACCAATTTGTCATAGGTGTCCTTTTTGTACTGATGTATTATGAGTTTATATTATATTAATTGGTGTCAGTATTTGGTGTCACATAATCAAGACATTTAATTTTTTTCTAAAGTATTCTTATGATTCACCCCTCTTTATGAATTGCATTATCAAACAATCCATAAGCCTATTCATTACTTCTAGTCAATTTATTTATTCTTCTTTATAAATTACTGCATTTTGATATGATGAATTTTTAGTTGCAATTCACATCTTGGTATAGAAATAAATTTCTATTGATTTTATTGCTCTATATATCATTGTATTGCTGTTGTTTCTTACCCCATTACTTTTTAAATCGAATTTTCTTCTCAGTTCTTTAAATACATAAAATTTAAAGACAGCAGAAAGGACACTTCATAATTACACAAATCCGGAGTCTAATTCTGGAATGTTCTAAAACATCCTTCTACCTGAAACCGGTTTGGCTCAGTGGATAGAACGTCGGCCTTCGGACTGAAAGGTCCCAGGTTTGATTCCAATCAAGGGCATGTACCTTGGTTGCAGGCACATCCCCAGTAGGGGGTGTGCAAGAGGCAGCTGATAGATGATTCTCTCATCGATGTTTCTAACTCTCTATCCCTCTCTCTTCCTCTCTGTAAAAAATCAATAAAATATATTAAATAAATAAATAAATAAATAAAATACCCTTCCAAATTTCAATTAAAATTTTCTAACTCAATTTTCCCTTCACCAGATTCCCAAAATGTTCAGTACCACTAGAATACCACCTCGAAAAGACCACGGTTTTAGCTGTGGCTCACGTGTCTTTTGCAAATTTTACAAAAAACTTACCATCACGTGAGCACATTTCCAGGCTCCTCAGAGGAAAGGTCTGGAGCTTCCATGTCAATCTGCCCATCTCCCACCCCTGGGCGGCAGGCACTGTAAGTAGTTGAGCAGCCTTGGCATATCATTAGCATATTATGCTTTGCTTGGTTGAATGGCTGACTGGACAATTAGCATATTCGTCTTTTATTATATGGGATAATGTGCTCACCTATTCAAAACTAGAATTATGATCATTTAAGGAAGAAACATAAACCATTTAAATGAGATTGGTCTAGTAGGAGAGTAAATGCCAGGCTAAGTGTTATGTCAATCAACTCTGTGAACCTTGAGAAGCCATTTCCACTTTTTTTGTGCCTCAGTTTCCTCATTTTTTGATAGAAGCCTTGGATTGGTTGACCTTGAACTCCATTTCCAGCTCTGAGATGCTGTGATTGAGAAAAAATTAAGGTTGTAGCATGTCACGAGGCATGGGTCTTACTGTAGCATTATGGGCTTGACCAAAGTTAACCTTTTTGACCTTCAGTTTTCTCATCTGAAAAGTGTTAGGTCATTTTTCAGATGAGATATAATCCAATGGGGGAAAAGCGTGTGTGTGTGTGTGTGTGTGTGTGTGTGTGTGTGTGTGTGTAAAATCTCCTGATACACAGAAGTAAGCCTGGTCTGGCCACTGGGTGGTGATCTTGTTCCATGTTAAGGAAGCGTTTATAGCTTTCACCAGTAGTGCCAACATTTGAATTAACTAAGCCCAGTGAAGGAAGATTTTTCGAAAGGATACTGAAATGAAATCAGATCAGCAAAACCCCCAGGTTTATGGAGGAATGACAGTAAACACCAATGCCAAATAAGAGGCATAAAACCCTTATCATCGAGGCAGTACGACACGGAGGGATAGATGAGAATTGTGTCTGGGTATTATTTAAAGGAATACAGGGAGAGGAGTACATGGCACACTTATTCAGTTTTCGAAACACATGGTTTAAAGGTTAACGCTGACGTTTACAGATTTAACTTGTAGAATGACCGAATACCGAAAAACTGTACCAGAGCCTGAAGGTCTAAACCAAATCAATGAACGCCTTACTTCTGTTGTCAAACCCGAGAGAAACACGTAAGGGAATTGTATTCCTGCTCCAACGTTTTACTGTTAAGGGAAAGGAACCCATCAGGAGGACGTGGTCTCCCTCGGGCTCCGTAGCTTCCCCTCAGGATTCTAGAATGATGGCTTCCGGAGTGAAGGGCCTGCCTTGGTGTCTGCAGGGCTGTCAGAGGAGGCCCGTTTCTATGGAGATAAAGGGGCATCGGTGGGAATGAGGAGGAGGATAAAGGCCCCCTGATCACAGGGCTGCCAGCCCCTATCTCTAGAAAAGGTTACATTGCGAAGGAGAACATAATCTCCCCAACAAAGCAACAGTGAGCGTGACTGGGACACCCAGGGGCTGGAGGAGGAGGGCAAGGATGGAGAAACGCCGCCAGCATGAAGCCGTCGCATTCCCTGCTATGGCACAACCTGGGAGGGGTGGCAGGAGGGCGCGGGGCAGAGGCCTGGCATGGCCTGCCCCACCCTTTTCTCTCCTCCTCCCTCCCAGGTGGACACGTGCCTCCTGAAGGCCGAGCGTGGGCCTGCCTGCTCTGGTTGCCATGGCTGCGGCTGCCCCTCCGCCCCTCTCCTTTGATACTTTAGCCATTAGTTTACATAATCCTCTCGCAGGAGGACGTCCCCATTCAAAAGGGGAAGAAAAGTTAAATTGCCGTGTAACCTTTCACGAGGAGCAGCATTCATTATGCATTTGCCTAATGGCACGGAGGCATTGTTTGCTCTAGCTCAGGTGATAACAGCAAATCAAAGGCGCCGAGGCCAGACTGTGCTCCCGAGGAGCCGGCAGAGCCTGCGTGGAAATAACGCTCAGCTTTTATGTCGCACTTTATGCTCTCAATGGATCCCGCGATTATTAATTAATTGTCCCACACAATAGCTCTAGGAGGAAGGTCAGTGTCATTAGCTCGGTTTCACAGACAGCAGTTCGGTGATCTTTCTCCCTCTCCACAAAGGCCTCATGTCAAAGCCGACTCCGGGGTGGGGACTGCAGGTACATTGGGAAGTGGGGAAGGGCCAGCAGACCTGGGCTGCCCCCTGCAGGGGCTCCATCTCCTCTGCTCTGTCCTCTGAAAACCCTCTTCTCAGAATGATGGTCTGGACTTGGCTGCTGCCTCCCCCTGCAGCCTGGTTCCTCTTATGTATATCTGCCTTTCCTACGTATCCACTGTTTTGTGTGGGATTTTATTCCCTATTCATTCATTCATTCATTCATTCATTCACTCACTCATTCATTCATTCATTCATTCTATCTTAATTGAGTACTTGATATGGTTGAATGGTATATAGAAATAAAAGACAACTGATTTTTCAAATGGTTCTATCCTAGTACACACCCACACACACGCACACCCACACGCACACGCAGGGCAGTGGAGGAGGAAGGAGCACCCTTGGCGGGTAGGGAGGCCTGCACTGAGAGAGGATGCTCCGCAGTCCTCTGCGTGAATGATGTCGTTTGTTCAACCGGCAGGGCTCCTAGGCCTAGAGGCCTCCGGGAGAGAATGTGTAAATAAGGTGTCCTGGATGTGGACTACTCACATGCTTGCCTTAGGCCAGGCCTCCTATGGGCTAACCTTGCAAACGCATGTTTTAATTATTTGTGAATATCTTCCCTTTTCATAGGACTGTAAGCAATTTGAAAATGCGAATTCCCATAGCTCATGGCCTTTGTAGGAGATAACGGTGTGAAGGGCCGCTGTGCACCGAGTGTCCACTCTGCTTAGTGCTGTACCATGCTGTCCCTAGTTATGCCTCACAAGGACCTTTGAGGCAGGTCCTGTCAATATCCTTTTAGTTTTATAATCGAGGAAAGAGAGATTCAGAAAGTTTCAGCAGTTTGCTGAGGCCACCTAGTTCTTTTGGCCATTAAAAGGAACTCAGTGACCTAAGTTTTGTGCTAAGCACAGAGATCCAAATGGTGAGCAAAACAGACACGCTCTCTTCCTATTTTTACCTACGGTCCACCGGGGAAGACAGACATTCATCAAGCAATAACTACATGTCAACATATAATTACCACCTGTGAGGAAGCCCATGAAAGAAAGCGCAAAGGCGCATGTAGGAGCAGCTAGCACTCTGTGACCTGATCTGATCCCAGGCCAGCGGGGAGAGGGATGGGCTGGGGCAAGGCCAAGGTCAGGAAGATTGACCTCGCCTAGACGCTCTGATGTTTGGCTGAGTTTTAAAAGATGAACGGGTGTTAAGTAGGCCAAAGTGAGCATATCAGGAAAAGGCCTTCATGTAGCGGGGAGCCGGGAGTATTTGAGAATCTGAAAGCAGGTCTACTATGCAGAAGAGGGGAGGGCTGTGAAGGGAGAAGGGGACTGGAGTAGAAGGTGGGGCCTGATCTTGTAGGACCTTATAAGCCAGGGTAGGATGTAATGCTTAGGAACAATAGGTAAGCAAGTCAGTCTGGATGACGTGAGGGGAAGAGCAAGAGTGTAAAGAGGAAACTCGGTAAGCAGGTGCCAAAGCGATTCTTGTGTGAGAGGATGGAGAGACCAGGTGACCATGGCAGAGAGGGAGAGAAAACACCTTGGCTGGTGAGGTACTTGGAAAGTCAAGTGCACAGTTCTTGGAGATGGATGGGGAAGGAAGAGGGAAGGGCAGGAGGGAAGGCTGATGCCACGGCTCCTGGCTTGGACGAGTGAATCATTGGAAGTGTAGACTGGAGGCAACCAAGGTTTTGGGGGAAGTGGCAAAGGCAGATTTTTTAATCTAAATCTGCTTCTCACCAAAATACACTCTGTCTCCTGAGGGGAAGCAAAGTTCCCCAGCCCCAAATATGCCTTTTTCAAGGCAGTAATTATTTTAAGCTGGTTATTCTTAAAAAAATAAAAATAAAAACACATTTGAACTTCCACCCAAGACCTAAAAGTATTTTAGAGGCCTGCTCAGAAAGGGAGCTGTCATGGTGAGTAACGGTAGTCCGATGTGAACTCGGGTGATGGACAGGGAAGAGCCTAGCAAGGCCTGTCTGATCCAAGTCCTTTCTGTCCGGCTTGCTTACCAAACATTTGCTTTTCCATTTCCACATGAACTGCCTTACTGTCTGTTTCCAACTACCCCAGCCACCTTCTCCTTAGCTCACGATGGCACGTAAGTCATAACTGCTGCATATTCTTATCCTGTATGTTCACACATAATACACATTATTATTATTTTTTGCTCCCGTTAATCTGCCTCCCAATAATTGGATGATTGGACCAGCCAGAGGAAGCTAGAAAGAAAATTGTTTTTCCTCCCCCACCACGAGCACAGGGGCTTGGAACTCCACTGCTGAGCTGCACTCCTAGCTGCTGATGCTCCCATTGCTTTGCTGTGATCATCACCTTTGTTTCCCAATCAGTCGGTGACATCAGCAGGAGACTTGTCCATGGCAGAGATGCAAGGGAGATCTTTTGGGGGAAGGGATACCTAGAATTACACAAACCTCGCTGTTCAGCAGGTAAGCAGGAAGGCTTTGGCTCAAAGTGTTAGGGTTTAACAGTCACCAGAGCCAGGCAAATTGTTTAACATCTCTAAGCCTCCTTTTCCTCTCGGTAAAGAGGACATTGTAACAGGATCTTCTCCATCCTGAGGCTGTTGGAAGAATGAGGGCCGCCACTGGCATGGAGGACACCTTCCCATGAATTAGAGGAAGGTTGCCATTCTCAAGTAAAGAAATCTCTTTGAAGTTTGTGTTTTATATATTTCTCCTCAATTACAATGATACAAACATAAAATCAGTCTAAATAAATGACATAAATCGAAGTATTCAACATAATATAATGTGCCATTTGAATTTTTAATCACACTAATTAGAAAATCAAATTTAAAAATAATAGATATGTAACAGGTCAATAATTTTAATCACAGTTAATTATGAAATTTCCATAGCAACAAATAAACAAGCCCTCTAATGCAATTAGCAGATTGTTATGTAGTAATCTCTAATTTATGTCAACCTAATATGTACTTTGTATATTGTTAATGCTAAATTAATATTAGTTATTATCAGTTATGTAAATCAATGAAATTGCCTGTATTTTAGAGTAGGAACCTGCAGTCCCACTCAGCACAGAGTACAGTGGCAGAGAATATAATCTGCAGTATATTGACGCTGATAGATATATTTTTTTAAAAAAGTAAAGATGCTAATCAACCAATACTTTAGTGAAAAAAACAAAACAAAACCCACAACTTCTTATTTAGGAACACAGGTTAGTTCGAAGGTTGTTAGAGCATCAAGGTCTTTTCATTGAACATACTAGTATTCTTCTTTGTAAATCCGATCTGAAAGTGACACAGCAATCCTATTGAGCAGATAAGCTCTGAGAGAAGGCCTGGGGGCTTGCCTATGGAAGGGCCACAGTGCTTGAGCCATTGATCCCCTTTCTAGGTTGACTGTGTGTCCCGGTTCACCTGGGATGGTGCCACTTTATGTCTGTTATCCTGGCATCACTCATAGTACCCCGATCATTGTATTGTAGATGAAATCTAATACGGTAAGCCTACATTTCTCACCTGAAAGATGGGGGAAATATTCCAACCCTTTTTTTCTTTGAATGTTGTTAAGAGGACCAAAGGAGATTATGTTTATAAAAAGTGTTTAAAAATGACTTAAAGGAGACCTGCCCTGACTGCATGAGTTGGTGGCATTATTCTTTGTTGTTATTATCTCCGTTGGCTCTCATGGACTTGTTAGTTCAATTTCATTTTCTTGGGTGTGTTTTGGACTGTTAAGGTCATGAAACAAGTTATCTTCAGATTAGAGAGGTGTTAGTTTATATATGGTTCTATTAGCAGTAAAAAATCTCATTTTTTAAGTTAACACTTCATTTAAAAATGGAATTGATTTTTACAAAATAGAAACTTTACCACCATAATTTTCTCCACTATTCAGGCTGAACTACTAAATGATAAAAAAGGAAAAAGATATACAAATAGAATTTTAAGCAAAGAATAAGTAATAAAGCACCATTATAGCAATAGCACAAAAGAAAAGAAAACAAAACACAGAAAGGCCAACCTTTATGTATGGTGTGTGTGTGTGTGTGCGCGCACGCGTATGCGTGTATGTGAGTGTGTGTGGTACACACACGCATATGGGTAGTTGTAATTCAATTTAAAACATATCAATTTGATAAGTGTACATTTTCTTGTATCTAATATCGAAATGGGTAAATATTCTAAGCAAGAAAGGAAAACAATTGGGGTTGGGTATCCAGTAAGATGATGAATCAGATCTTTAATAACTGAGTTGACTGTCTTTTAAGCAGTGACATTTCTTCTGTTAGCAAAACAGACAAACAATCCCATCTGTAATTAAACTCTGATCTGATTGTGTTGCTGTATTAAGTGTTGCCTCTGGAATAAAATAATGTGCTTTTTCAAATGGGATTGCTTTTCTATTGCTCTTTATTCCCAAATGACCCAATCTTTCCTGCACAGGGAGAAAATGTGCTTATCTAAATGAAATAATTATTTTTTTTCAAGGTCTGACACCATTATTTGGTAAATTATCTATTTCCGGGCCTCTGATGGTGCCTCCAGGCAACAAATGAGTTAATTTCCCATAAATGGACAGTGAGGGTTCTTTAAAAGGCAGGAAAGCTTTTGTGGGTTTTGCAGGAAGATTCTTGGGGGCTTTTCTAGCGCTGCTCCCCCATTTATTGTAATTTTCCTTAACATGGTGGAATGTGACCCAGATTAGAATACCTCTGAGTTTGAAAACCGGTAGCCTATATGTTCTGTTTGACCCACAGCACTAAAAATGTTAAAAATTATATAGGAATATATATCCTGGCTTCTCCAAAACACACACACACAACAACAACAACAACAACAACAACAACAACAGGAATATTCTATGTGGCCAAGTTGGCTGGAGGCTGAGCAGTGATTCTATCCCTTTGAGGGCTGGGACATTGGCCAACCTCCTCTTATGTAAGAGACTTGGTGTTAGAGTTTGTAACTCTTCCTCTATATCTTCATTCACTCAACAATTGGAAAGTCCTCTGTACGCAAAACCCTGTTGAAGGAGCTCACCCACTAGGAATTCGGTTCCTTCGCCCTGAGGCTCTATGGAAAGTCGGTCCCCTGAGAGCTCTGTGGAACGCATGCCGTGGACACGTGCGCTGGGGTGGGCTACCTCTGTCTCTCTTGGAAATTTCTAATGCAAGTCATCATATCACAGGCTCTAATAAGGAAACCTGTTGGATATTGCTTAACCATTCTTTCTTGGCTAAAAGTTACCTTTAAAGTGATGTCTATTACCTTCGCATGGGCTAGTTCTAGAGAAAATAGTTTAAAATAGTCATCTGCAGATTGGCGTTAAATGGAAGGCTATCAACATTTATATATTAGTACAAGTAAGAAGTAAATTAGAAATTCTTTCACCGATATTCAGAGGGGAAAAAATAACTGAGTTAAAGACTGTTTAGTGAACCTGAAATAAGGTCCATAAGAGATAAGGGTTCATGTCTTTTTTGGTAAAATATTAATATTGGGTGGAGCTTTGTAAGTTCTCTACTTTAAATTACCGCTTGTATAAAGAATTTTCCTGAAGTTCAGTCAGTCCAGTAAGTGGGAAGAATAAATAGATGCTAACTGTTTTGAGGATAAATACACTCATGTGCTCATTTAACAAAGCCGTGTCCTGTGGATTTGCCTCCTTGATGGTCCTAGAATGTGGAGCCCGGCTCTACCTCACAGGTATCCCTATAGCAGGCACCACCGTCATCCACCTCAGGCAGACTACAAGGCCTCCTCCCCCTACCACATTGATGAATAAATTCACCTTGAACCCAGGGTGAATCTCGGAATCTTTGAATGGCTTCTAATAGCTCTTGAAGATCAAGCTCCACATGAGGTTTGCAAAGCCTCACAAGTTTTGGACCCAGCTCCCCCAGTCTCATCTCACTCAACCTTGCCACTCTCTGTCATTCATTCTCTTAAGCCTTTCAGTTCTTGAATGAGAAGTCTCTCTCTCACCCCAGGGCCTTTGCACATTTTTTCCCCTTTGTCTGCAACTTTCTCTTTTCCATCTTTTTAAAAATATATATTTTTATTGATTTCAGAGAGGAAGGGAGAGGGA
Source organism: Pipistrellus hanaki (assembly GCF_964339955.1). Classification (NCBI taxonomy): domain Eukaryota; kingdom Metazoa; phylum Chordata; class Mammalia; order Chiroptera; family Vespertilionidae; genus Pipistrellus; species Pipistrellus hanaki. Next base: position 83,441,917 of record NC_140509.1, read on the forward strand.
GAGAGAGAGAGAGAGAAACATCAATGATGAGAGAGAATCATTGATAGGCTGCTTCCTGTATGCCCCTTCATTGGTGATCTAGCCTGCAATCTGGGCATGTGCCCTGACTGGGAATTGAACCGTGACCTCCGGGTTCATAGTTCAACACTCAACCACTGAGCCACGCCACCTTGATCCTTTGCAACTTCCACTGGGTTCATTGCTATTTATTTAAATCTCAGCTAAAATATTGCTTCTTTCTTGACCCGCCACCGCCACATTCTGACAACTATGTCAGCTTCTCCTGTTTTATCCTTTCACCACTCTGCATAGTCTCTGTGATTTGTAATTACATACTCTTTATAATTATTTAATCAGCATTTGTTTTCTCCTTTTGTTTACTAGTTTCTGAGCACCTGGCGCAGTAAGGAGCAGTCAATAAATAGAAATGAAGATCTGTGTGACAGAAGATAAAATGGTTATGCATATGGGCAAAAGAAGTGACAGAAGTAACCTTTTGGGAGATTTAGAAACAAGCCAATATTGCTTATGAACTGGGACCTTGGTCTATATATTTAGGTATAAACTTTGCTGCTAGAGGGAGACAAATGAGACAGGGGATGCAACTAATCTAGCAGCAATGGAAAACAAAATCTTTCTGGTGAAGTAAGTAATGGTTTTCAGGTTGGCTAATTCTAGACACAGAAAATGATTGATTAAAGCTTCCTGCAAGCTTGGGCTATGCAAATATAGCAGGTGTCTATGTATATGCAAGGTTTGAGCACAGTCTTCAATTATTTTTTGGGAAAGTTGCCCCCAGTTGAGTTTGAAATCGTGCTTCCACATCTGTCAGTATGTTCCAATCACTACATGGCCAACGAGCCCAAAAAGTAACGCAAAATTAAAAAAAAAAAATAAAGTTGGGCTGCCCCATATGAAATGAATGTTCTAACTTACTTATTTCTGTTCTAATGGAAAAAAAAAACCCTCAACAAAACAAAACAAAAAGGATGGGATGCTCATGAAGGCTTCAGTATTGGCTAACAAATCCACTGGAGTGTCCATCACTACGTGCTCCATTGGTGGAATGAATGAGCAAGTGAGCTGGACAGGAGAGAGCTCGGAGGTTCTGGGACAGGCTTCACTCGATTCCATGGTGGTCTAATAAAACCCAGATCTCCTGTGGCAAATCCTTCCCAGGTGACATTACCTGATGCCCTAGGAGCTCTTAAAAGTTGATGAAACCGGTTTGGCTCAGTGGATAGAGTGTTGGCTTGCAGACTGAGGGGTCCCAGGTTCGATTCTGGTCAAGGGCACGCACCTGGGTTGTAGGATCCTCCCCAGTGGAGGGTGTGCTGGAGGCAGCTGATAGATGTTTCTGGCTCTCTGTCTCTCTTCCTTCCTCTCTGTAAAAAATCAATAAAATATATATTTTTAAAAAAGGGCCACTTTGTTCCAGGCACCTTTCCAGATGGTCAGTAGGTCAGTGTTCCTGGTCCATTTCAGCCCAGTGTATTCCATTTGCAGGATCACTTTTTCTCGATCATCTTCTGATCTGTTTTCCTCCCAGGCCTCATTAAGAGGCTCCTCAAGGAGCCAATGGCTGTTCAAAAGTGATTTCTGGCAATGAATTCAACAGCAAAAGTTTATTCTGACTCACGATCTTGTTATTGCTCAGTTCCTATTTGTTTTATATGTGCTGGGGGGAAAAAAAGAAAAAAGAAAAACAAACAAAAAAAAGGTACATCTATGAATAAAATAGATCCAGAGACATAGAAGTATGGAACAGACGTGAATCGCAGAGGGAAGGGGTGGTGGTGGTGGTGGTGGAGGGGAGGTGGGAGCCTCGGAAAGAGATTAACCAAAGATGCATTGCTCATGGACACAGACAATAGTGTGGTGAAGACCTGGGGGTAGGGAGGTGGAGCTGGGTGGAAGGGGTTAATGGGGTAAAAAAAGGGGACAGCTGTAACACTTTCAACAATAAAGATAAATTTTAGCTGAAACTGGTTTGGCTCAATGGATAGAGCATTGGATTGAGGGGTTCCAGGTTCAATTCCGGTCAGGGGCATGTGCATTGGTTGCGGGCATATCCCTGGTAGGGGTTGTGTAGGAGGCAGCTGGTCAATGTTTCTAGCTCTCTACCCCTCTCCCTTCCTCTCTGTAAAAAATCAATAAAATATATTTTTAAAAAAGATAAATTTTAATATATATATATATATATATATATATATATATATATATATATATTAAAATTATCATTCTACCACCCCTCCTGCCCACCAAAAAAGAATATAATGGTGGAGGTGTTAGCTCACACTATAGTAGCAATCATGTTGCAACAGATAAGTAAATCGAATCAATATGTTTTTTTTTTTAAATATATATTTTATTGATTTTTCACAGAGAGGAAGAGAGAGGGATAGAGAGTTAGAAACATCGATGAGAGAGAATCATTGATCAGCTGCCTCTTGCACACCCCCTACTGGGGATGTGCCCGCAACCAAGGTACATGCCCTTGACCGGAATCGAACCCGGGACCTTTCAGTCCGCAGGCCGACGCTCTATCCACTGAGCCAAACTGGTCCCGGCATCAATATGTTTTATACCTTAAAGTTACACAATTTTATATGCCATTTACATCTCAATAACGCTGGGTTTAAGAAAAGGAAAAAAAAAAAAAGAGAAATTGCGCTAATAGCCAATGATTAAGATAGACTCACACATAACTGGAACTATTTTTTCAAAATCCAGGTTTTTTTGTATTATTAGTAAAATTTTCAAATTGACATGTATTTATTAAGTGCTGCTGATGATTCAAGGTTCCTTCTAATTCCATCTTAATTTCTGATTCTGTGACCTTGATTTATATTAGTCTGTGTTTAAACTCTGCTCAATTGGAGAGAATAATAATATCTATTTCTAGTAGCAAAAGCTAAGAAAATAATGAGTTACATTACATAAATTAAATAATTGTATTCACTTTAGACACTGATATTAATATTTTGAATTTTTAAAGTTAAGGGTAGTAATAATATCCCACAAGCTCTCTCAACACCTGATTACTTCAAATCTGAAGGGAGCAGACATGAAAGAAAATCCAGTTATTCTCAAATAGAGAAGAAATGTGACAATATTCATGGTTCCACTAATTAATTCCACTAATATGAGTGACTCCTTAAATTCCTACTTAAAATATGTTTCCAAGTTAAACATTATACGTTTAAAATGGACAAATCTATGTTAAACTAATGGGTTTCTTGACAATTTGAAATGAAACATGGCTTTACTATGACATGATTTTAAATGCATTTATTTAAATGTGTCATACTTAATATGCAACTTCGAAAGTCCCTGAGTTGACATCAAAATATATTCATCTATCTCTGATTTGCTCTTCTGAAGTTTGGCCACACTTCTTAGCCTCTCAGAAAATGGATGGAAAATTCCCCAGGCCTTAGTATCACTTTTTGTAACGCAAACTCTATTCTGAAACTACTTTTTGTAGTTATCTCTCTTTAAGCCTGGAATTGATAGACATTTAATTATGTTAAAATCATTGCTTAGTGTCTCCTTAGGTTTATTACAGTATTTGTCTTAAAAGAAAAAAAAAAGTGGTACTCTTGAAAGGAAAAATGCCTTAAATTTATTAATGGGCTTTAATAGGTAGGAAGTCGATTCTATTACAAAAACAGTTATTGAAGGAAATGGAGGGAGTTTTGGGGTCCTTGTTCTGGGCCATTTAAATGCCACTGGAATTCTCAATGTTGGTTTTGGCTGTTCTGAGTGTAGTGTATTGTGTGTGTGTGTGTGTGTGCATTTTCCATTTCCTAGACTGAGATCCTCAAGCTCTATATTTTTCCAAATTTTAAAACCCAGCTAACATCACACTTCTTCAAAGGCACCCTGAATGAAGCCAAATTGTTCCCATCCACAGTAGGTCTTAATCAGGTGCCAGGGGACCTTACTCTTTAGCCATCCTTACCCCCGTGACCTCTATTGTCCCTTTTTGCTAGATTCGTTAACATGACCTCTAGGCTTCCTAATGTTGATTTTAATTAAAGGTGATGTTGTGCCTCACTCAACTTGCCGAGCTAAAACAAGGTATTTTAAAATGTGCTTTGAAAGTGGAAAACTTACTGTTTTCCTTCTTCACTACTCATGGGAAATGGGGCTGGGATGACTCCTGGTGTGTAGAATACAATCACGGGGGTTTTAGTATTTTTTCTGGCATCACAAGAGGAGGAAGGGGAGTTTCTACATGGAGCTGGGCATAATGTTGGGCAATAGAGAATGTTTTCATGTCATGAGGCTCCACAGACATATAGGAGGCTCCTGGAGCTCCATAGATTTATTTATTCACTAGAGGCTCGGCGAACAAATTTGTGCACGGGTAGGATCCCTAGGCCTGGCTGGCGATCAGGGCTGATTGGGGCCTTCTGGCTGCTGGCTGGGGCCTCCCTTCCCTGGCTGCTGGGCTGGGGCCTTCCTTCATTCTGCACTGCCCCCTGTTGGTCAGCACATGTTATAGTGAGCGATAGAACTCCCAGTCTCACGGTCAATCTCCCGTGGGGACACCTTGAATATTAGCCTTTTGTATACATATAGATTCATTCATTCATTCATTCATTCATTCATTCATTTCACAAATATTTTTAGAATGCCTTCTCTGTGTCATGTGGCAGGACAGAAAGCTGACTTTTGTGACCTGGAGTTTTTTTGTTTGTTTGTTTGTTTGTTTGTTTTTTTCTCTAGGATAACTAGTTTTGTTTTCTGATTTGTCTTGGTTTCTCTTTAAAGGGGCTCTATTCTCCCTACCTATGTTCAAAGTGAGTTCAATAAGTTCTTTTTTATTGACAATGATGTTTCCAACAAGGCTTTTAACCTAATTTAGTTACTGAAAATGTCTTATATGTGAGTTTTTCCTTTGCCAAAATAATTTGTCTCTTTTTTTCCATGTCCTTTTCTTTAGTATCAATTAATTTCTTATATGACTATTTGTCATTCCCTTTCTTATCTCCCTATCCTCTTGAATTCATGTTCTTCCTTGACTTACTAAATAGAAAGGCTTGGAGGATTTTTTTACCTCAATTTTTAAAATCTCTTTCATCTCTACATGACATTTTCCTCTTTCTGATAGCTCTTTCATTTTGGTGCTTTTTCTTTTGCCTTTTATTTGACATTGCTTTTTATTCCCATGCTCAGTGAAGTTTTTAAACACATTCTACCACTTCTTTTCAAGTTGGCCCGTATCTGCTCCCAGTTTCTCTCTCTTTTCTTCTTCTCAATAAATCTTCTTCTCTCTGATCTTTTCCTCTTTCCACTTCTTATTCTCTTTCCTCATTCTTCAAATTGTCCAATATGCCTTCATCTGTGTGTGTGTGTGTGTGTGTGTGTGTGTGTGTGTGATTTCCTTCTTCCTTTTTTTCTCAGTTCTTTTATTTCTACTTAGTACTTTAAGGGGAAGAACAATTTGGAACCTTTTACATTTTTTAGCTATTGTCAGGAAAGACCAGATATTGCAGGACAACAGCCACATGGGGGGTGTTGAGTTGGAGAAACTGCCCCACTTCTCTCAGCCCGGGAATCAGAGCATCACTGAGTCTGACATGCAGCCATGAGCCCCCACTCAGCCTTCCTGCAATAGTGCCCTTTCACCCCAGGTATACAGAGTGATTTATGTTTTTCTTAAAAACATTCAAGACAGCTCTATAGTTTAATCACTTTTTCACTTCTCAAAGTACCTGCACCTCATTTTGTCTCCGACCATTGAATGAGACAGGTTGGTCATCTCTACTGGGGGAACGAGGCAGCAGAGGCAGAGCGAGGATTAGTGAGTGTCCTGGGGCCTGGGAATTACCCAGAGTGCCCCTCTGGCTCCAGAGGCACATTGTTAGTACTTCCGCGGGGCTCCCCCAGCAAGGCAGTGTTTGTCGTCCAGCCTCCCTCCCCCTTACCCCTTTATCGCTCATTCTCTGAGAACACAGTTAATCACTTATAGAGTTCCCATCTGTCCAGCGTTTGGATTGGAAGGCATTGCACTGAGTCTACCGGAATAGTCAGCCCCAGGTCCCCCAGCCTCCTCTAGCCTCTTACCTTTATTTCCCGAGTGTCCTTCCCTGACTTCAGTTTTTATCTCCCACCCCGGGTCCAGCTCACCCCAGGCACAATTATGAGATATTTCACTTGGATGGTTTCCATCATCTCAAACTCCACAGGACAAGACTGAGTTTGTCACCCGCAGTCCTGGCTTCCCTTCCTCTCCCAGAAACATTTCAGCAGTAGCACGTTCCCAGCCACAAAGGCTCGAAGTCAACTTGGAGTCATTCTTGCTCATCCTCCTATCTAGTCAATTTCCAAGTTCTGTGAAAAGCTTCTTTTCTCCTTTTTTCTTTCTTTCAGTTTCTACTGCCAATACCCCTGCAATTGGGTTACACTTTACCCTTTTAACGCTTCCTTTTACAATCTCACCCACTCCATTTTGTCTGACATACTGATGCTGGAATCCTATTTTTTAAACTTCCAAAGACTTTGTTTTGCCAATGGAATAAAGATTGCACAAGACTGAACAGTTCTTTGGGGACAGAGTTATGGCTAGAGCCCAGGATTTGTAAATTTCAGTTTCTATACTTTTTCTACTAAACTATACTGTGCCTATGAATTCCAGCATAGGAATCCTTTATCTGTCCTACTTTCCCCTCAATTCTTTAGTTTTTCTGTGCTTTGTGTTAATCTGTAAGCTTCCTTAGTCCTTTTGGAAGTAGGAAGAACCTTAAAATTTAATTAAATAAACACAAATGCTGGCCCAAATAAAAATACTGTATAAATAGACACATAAAACTACATCAAACAGGTGGAATAATTTTTTTTAATTTTTTTTTATTTTAGAGACAAATCCTACTGAAAGAATTTGGTTTCAGATGCTACTGCCTATTGAGTCTGGACGATATCTGATTCAAGAGTCTCCCTTCACTGACTCTTCCTCCAGAAAGTGTATCTGTTCTGATTGCACACGAGAGAGGTGGCCCTTAGTACTGAGCTCTGCTTCTTATCAAGCGGGGTTTCAAGAATATTTGGATAGCTCACTATTTTAATATCATAAAAGTATAATCTACCTATGGGGTAGGGCTAAAAGCCCATTTCAACAAAATCTAAGTTAAGGTTGGCATTAGCTAACAAGGCTATTTATGAAGTCTTCAGTTGGTCCTAAGAGGAACCCTACAAGGGACCTACCTGTAACGGACTTCAAGCCCGAGAGGGTGGGAGGAATTGGCAAACAGAAGCAAAGAACGTCAGCGTTGTGGTCCCTCAGCTGTAAGCTCACAGACGCTCGGGAAGCACGCTCTACTCAGATCCTGGGGAAGGGCTCTGCGGGACTCAGCCTCCCCAGGGCCAGCGATGCTCTAGCCTCTTGGTCATGCCAGTTGTCTCAGTTATTTGTGGACCTGTCTCTCATGCCACCCCGTTGTAACAAGTGAGAAGCTGGTTCAATGCACCAAGACCTTATTTGGCAATTTTCATCTTCAGTGCACTTTCCAAATGTTAACTAATTAATCTGCTTGACAGTATTCCATTTAACAGTTATACATAAACTCTTATAAACTTTCTATTGCTTTGATATTTTATTTTTAGGTGTTTTTTTTGTTTTCTTTTCTGTGTCCCTCCAAGGCCAAATTAGCGTAATTCTTTGCTGGTATGGCACGTGTTCTCCATAATCTGGAGGCCTTCAAAGCGGTAGATGGCCAAGCTAGAAAATAAGATGAGGACGTGGGAGGCAGAGGAGGAAGCAGCCTCACCCTTGTGAATGTCAGAGATGCCACCAGAAACGGGCCTGGCAGTCAAGCAGCCACTGGCTCTGATCATGGCACCCAAACCCAGCCAGCTCCTGTGTAATCAACAAGTATTTACTGAGTGCCTACTATGTGCCAGGTCCCCGTTCCAAGCAGTGGGGATAGAAGAGTGAACAGAACAGACATCGGTCTTTGTCCAATGGAACCCCAATATCAGACATCAGCTTAGAGAGCTTCCTCGAATATTCCATAAGAATGTCTCCTTATTCTATGGCACTTCCCAGGGAAACGAGCTCCACATATTGATATTTGTTTTTCATGGGTGAGTACAACGTAATTTGTCTTAAAGCTTTCTCTTTCAAGTGCCAAGGTCCACTCCCCAAAATTAGTGTCCAAATCCACACTCTTCGCATCTAGACCACTAGTTCTTGAACATTTTGGGCTATGAATCCTGTAAGCATATGGTGATAACTATGCATTTGCTCAACAGAAGAAATATATCTATTACAAACATATATAGTTTTATTTATGCATATATTTATATGCAGAAATGGAAAAACATGCATGCCATTTTGAGGGGTTTATAGACCTTCCAAAGTTTGTGTATCTCTCGTTAAGTAACCTCATCTAACCTAGAAACACCTCTGAATTATACAGACTTTATCTAATTTAGATTTCAGCTATCACAATGAGATTTTACAGATTGGAGGATGCGGTTATTGACACTGATTCTCATAGGCACGTGTGTTTGTTTCTTTGACCTCTTTGATCATTTCTTTGAATTATTTGGGCCCTTATTAAGGCAGAATTGGCAAAGCACAGAGCATTCTAGCTGTGGATATAAGATCATTTTAGAGAATGGAAGGAGAATACTGGATTCTGCATCATTTTTAATCTTTTAGTGGTGCTAGGTCATTGTCTTTAAGGTGTAGCTATAATGATGGCATGCTCCATGTTCTAGATGGTGACTGAAACCCTGGGTTCCATCACTTTTTCCAGAATAATTGGTCTTACGGTCTCTGAATGTGTTTTTTTACTCTTGCCTATGAGGAATTTCCTCTGCCAGTTTTTTGCTCCCCTATGCAGACTTGTAGAAATTTTCACAGTTTCCTCTGCATAATGACATGATATTTCATTATTAAAAAGAACTTAGTGTCATGGGCAAACCTGAGGATTTTATTGTAAACAGTCTCTTGTTACATCTTAGCATCCATTTGTGAGTTGGAACCATTTTAAAAAATATTTATATTTCTCTTCCTCTCTCTCTCTCTCATTTTTTTTTTGAGCCAGTGTCAGTTCTTCTCCAAGATAAAACAGTTAATTAACTTCTGTGTTTGATCCCAAATGATATGCAGCAAAATATTAGCCGTGAACATCTCTGTGATCTAGATTGTGGATGATTTTAATTTTATTCATTTTGCTTCTCTGTGTTTTCCACATTTCCTATGAAGAGTAGACATTGCTTTTGTAGTTACACATTTTGTTAAATGCATGTCGTTTTAAAAAATGGAATCTTTCCCGAGTGTCACTGAGTATTGAAATGGCAGACATCCAGGGGGTTCTCTTTCCCAGAATTAGGGAGGTGCACTCTCCCTTTCAGAAGCTCTCTTGCCTTTCTGACAAGAGATTATTTTATTTAGAAATGTATAGGCACTCACCCCCTTTTGGTCCTTCCTCCTAGGTGCCTGTCACATCAGCAGTGTGACAGGCACCTAGGAGGCCTCCATCAAATCCATCTGTCTATACAAGTTTCAATGGATCCAAAATTTCACCCTTGCGTTTCTTCTATCTAACCTCTTGGGGAGAGTCCATTTATTGCTAGTGATCACTCAAGTTTGGGAAGGAAAATCGTGACAAAAATGCATTATTGATCCAGCCATGAACATCTCATTTATTTATTGCTATTTGATTTTGTACCTGTGACTGATCTGCTTCCAAAGTTAATTTAGGAGTGAGAATGTTGGGAATGCCTTCCTTTATAAATTGATTCATTCTGCAACCTCCTTTTCAGACCTGCCTGCACTTTTCATATTGTGATCATCAATCAGTTGGTCTCATAGATTCTCTTGCCGTCTTTCTGCCTCCCATGACTCTAACACAGATTTTAATATGAGGATTAGTCCCTCAGAAATGCCCCCCAATTTTTTTAAGCTTACAAATTTTTTTTTTGAAATTTGCATTTGTTCTGCTATGTATGATATTCCTTATATTTTTCTATGTGGGCACATTGGTTTTTAATATGGTGTCTTTTCAAACAGTATCATTAAAAAAACAAACAAAAAAAACCCACTTCACTTTGCTTGCAGGTCCTACTGAAATAGGCTAACCTCTTATCTTGATATTTAAGTACCGGAATCCCCCTTGGTCCATGGTTTTACTTTTCACAGTTTCAGTTACCCACTGTCAACTGTGGTCCGAAAAAATATATATTTTTAATATATTTTATTGATTTTTTACAGAGAGGAAGGGAGAGAGATAGAGAGCTAGAAACGTCGATGAGAGAGAAACATCGACCAGCTGCCTCTTGCACACCCCCTACCGGGGATGTGCCCGCAACCAAGGTACATGCCCTTGACCGGAATCTAACCTGGGACCTTTCAGTCCGCAGACCGACGCTCTACCACTGAGCCAAACCGGCTTTGGCTGTGGTCCGAAAATATTAAACGAAGTATTCCAAAAATAAACATTTCATAAATAGTAGCGTTGGGAAATCTCCCACGTCCCACCCCATGGAGGCAGGACATGCACCAGCCCTTTGCCCAGTGGCTCCACATGTGTATCCTACTCACCCTTAGTCAGTTACCAGGCATTTTGACAGAGAGGGACTACATTTACCTAACTTTTATTACAGTATATTGTTATAATGGTTCTATTTTATTATTGTTGTTGTTAATCTCGTGCTGTGCCTAAACCATAGATTACACTGTATCATAGGTATGTGTTTGCAGGAAAAAAAACACAGTGGACATGGGGTTGGGTACAGTCTGTGGTGTCAAGTTTCCACTGGAGTTTTGGGGCGCATCCCCTACTGGTAGGAGGGAACTGGTCTATGGCATGTCTACCCTCCAGTGATTCTATTGGATTTCCTTTGCCCCATAGAGTTCCTCTATTTCTTTTCATTGCCTCCTGAGCGCCTGAGCCATATCCTTTCCATGCAGAGTTTTTGTTTGGCAGCAAGTCTACCGGGTCCATTCCATGTTAATTATGTCATAGTCCTCACGATGCCAAGTGCTCCCATCTGGCCGCTGGGTCTGTAAGTCTTTAGTGTCTATTTAAAGCGGTTACGCCTGCTGGATGGGGCCTTCATCACGTCTCCCCTCCATTTGTTCTTAGATGAGGGCATCCTTATTTCATTATCCTCATTTTCCTCAGATGTGTTCTCCACTCTTTCCCTGATCGCTTTATTTGAATCCTGGAGACCTCAAATACTCTGTGTGTATCCATCTTCCTTCCCATGTCCTAATGTAAAATCTTCTGAACTTGAAAACTACCCTTACCTGTCTGGTGCTGTTTTTCCTCAGCCTACATTTTTCTATATGACTCTACTTATCCAGAAAATATCTTGATTCTTGGTAATCTGTGAATGTCTACCTTGTACCGTTATCTTGTCTACCTATTCAGGCTCTGGAAATCTGCTCATCCTTAAAATTCTTTATAGAATCTACCTTACTTTGGGAGGTTGTACTGACATTTCTTGTCTTGTAATTGAAATGTAATCCAGACATGATTCAAATTGAGTCTCTATAATTGTTAACCATTTATCCACCTCAACACCAGCAGCCTAGTTCATGAAGGTCACTATAGGCATTTTGAAAGGCCATTCAGGAGACGGATCATGGCCAACACAGTCTCTTTGTGAGTCAGTTACCCAATCTACCAACAAACCTGATTTCTCTGCCTTCAGTAGCATCCCTCGTCTTAGAGAAGTTTGGTTAGGGCAAGTGACTGGGTATCTCTTAGCAGCTGGATTCCAAATCAAGATCAATTTATTTTCCCATTATTTAGATATTTTTATTTGGTGTGATGAAAATAATATTGAAGTAATTGAACTTTTATTCTAGTTATATACCTTAACTGAGTTAAACCAGTCTGGATCTCTTCAACTGAAAAAAAAAAAAAGCCTTTGATGTAGTTGGCCTCCAGGACTCTCCCTGTCTTCGACTTTCTGATGCCCTGTAGTGGACTGTGTATTGGGAACCATGATGCGGCCCAGTAGCGTGATAATTGGCATACAGAGATGTCATTTCCAGGGGCATGAACTTCACGTAAAGTAAAGTTGTAGGTTTAATTGCTTAATTCTTCCATGTCTTTCTTTCCAGTGATGCTGAAAACGATGATGTCTGCCAGGACCTGAAGAACTGGGAATGACTGCCTTGATGATGCACAGGAAGGATCCCAGGCCCAGAAAGCCAGACTCTTCCCACATGGAGAAAGTGGTAGGTCCCAGAATTAATCACCGAGTTGTATGTCAAGAAGTGTCAGTTCGAGAATTATATCATCCCTGGTTCCTGGCCACCCTTTCCAATGATGGTTTTATGACAGTCAGTGGATGCTGCTTCAGATCCTAAGTCCAAAATGGTTTTGACTTCTTATTTCCAAAACCATGTTCATCAGAGTAACCACTATCCAAGGGCGATCCCACTTTCTTCTGGGTCTTCAGACCAAGGGTTTGTTGGTGGTTGTTTTCTTTCTAAAGAGAAATAAAGCCATGCATTTATGTAGAATTCTCATGAGGTTTCACTCAGATTTTGGATTTGATATCGCTGTTGATGGAGATGAGATGAGATGAGATTGCATTAAAGAATCTGATTTAAATCGCTTATTTTAATATTAAACAGTATGTCGCATATACCAGACCCATTTTGTTGGTGGAGGTCAACATCTGTCACATGTGGCAGTTGCTGGACACCAGTGATTCTTCCTTCAGTTTTGACCTTTTTGTCATTAATCCTTTCCCTGGTCTTCCTTGACTGCTTATTTGTTTACTAGAAGCCCCATGCACAAAGATTTGTGCTAGAATGGGCTTTCCGTTTCCTAGCTGTTGGTACCCCCTTCCCGCTCTGGCCCTGCCTTCCCACACTGCCCAAAGGCCCTGAGAGATGGGGGTGGGGCAGAATGCCTGCATCCACCCCTGTCACTTGGCGCCTGTCTATGCAAATTAACTGCCATCTTTGTTGGACTAATTTGCCTATCACTGCTAATTTGCTGGTGTCGTAGTGGAGGTATGGTCAATTTACATGTTTGTCTATTATTAGGTAAAATATTCTTTTGCTTAGGTTATGTTGAGCTGGAAAAACATGGTTAGACAAAACCAAGTATGTTAGTTGTTACTTTCCTTCCCCTTGGTGATGTGGATGTGGAAGCGAGCAGACGAGGGGCTGCAGCCAGAGATAGAAGATGGGGTGCTGCAGGGGTGAGCATACAGAGGGCTCAGAGAGCCAGATGCTCCAGTGCTCACTGTGCCCATTCTCTTTGCTTTCAAGCACAGCCTCCCTTGCGCTGTTTGTGTTTGTCCCTTCATGCTTAGCACCATTTCCCTGTTTGATGGTAAGCCCTTTGAGGGCAGGCATGGGCTGTCCCTTCTGCCTTTCAGAAACAATCATGATAACAAGACAGAGAGCTCTGCTCATATTGAACTTCCCATGAATTAGATGTGATAAGAGGTGAAACATTTAGCTTTGTTCTAGCACAGAATCTAGCTAGCACCTGACTATTTTCTCTGACCTCCTCTACACTGTACTCAGTGTTTGGCAATAACAGCCCACACCATGCACAGAGGAGTCAGTTACACCTGAAATCCACAGTGGAACCACTAGGGGCTCATACACACAGTGGGCAGGATGTGATAACAAGTGCTTCAGTTTTGTGGTCCACAGTGTAACTTTGACATGGAGAAAGCCTTAAAAATAAGGAAATGGAGACTGCGTTAGGGGAGAAAAGTAAAAATTTTAATCATGTACATAAAACATATACTTCTACACTAATAAAAAAGAAACATGCAAATTAACCATCACTCTGCCACACCCACCAGCCAGTCAGGAGGGAATATGCAAATTAGAAGGAGAAAGATGACAGCTGCCCAGATGCTCCATGCATGGAGTGGCCGGGAGGGGCAGGGCACCTACTGTGAGAGGGAGGGTGGGGGTAAAGGGATCTATAGGAGCAGCACTCTGGCCACAGCGAAGATAAAGACTTCAGACTCCAGAGTCTGCAGTGAAGACGAAGATGGCAATCTGCAGTGAAGATGGCTGACTCTGGCCAGAATCTGCAGCGAAGCAGCAAAGACAAAGGTGGCAGACTGGCCGGAGCCTGCAGCAAAGGTGGCAGACTCTGGCCAGAGCGAAGGCCTGGGTCCCGGATGCCGGAGGAAAACGGGTGCTGGAGGCCAAGGGAAGGAAGGCCTATTGCACAAATCTCTTCATGCTACGGGCCTCTAGAATAATTATAAATATAAGTTCTGGAGAGTGGCTAAATTCTTAGAATAGTTTCCTTAGCATCTAAATCATTTCAGCAACTCATGTGAATGTCCTGCCTTGCATGTTTAATGTGTGTGTGTGTGTGTGTGTGTGTGTGTGTGTTTTGTTTCCCAATTGAACTTGAAGCTCCTTGCAGACAGCACGGCTGTCTTATGCAGCATTCATCCACCAGGGCAGCTGCGGGCATAACTTGTGTTCAGGAGCCGTAAGCCAGAATCGCAATTCATGCCCCAGCACACATGGCGCTGAGGCCACCAGGGTTCGGAGAGTCTTACATGGCTGCAGCTGGATGTGTGACTCCCACACCAGCCTGTGTGGCTCTCCAATTCCCTCTGAGCGGGCCACTGTTACTATTCCATCCCTCCCAGCGTTTTCAGCTAAAGAAGCTGAGCGAGCAAACCAATGAGGACATTTCTCATCCCCTCTGATGGAGCATAATGCCCTCGTACATAAACACATAACATAGTCATCGCGGAGGCCCTGCCGTTCCCTTAGCGCCGTGTGCCCCGCAGCTCTCCTGCCCGGCCAGCAGCCGGAGTTCTGTTCCCATTCTCATCTAGATGATGCTCATCACAAAGGAGCTTTCCATCAAGGTAAATATCATTTCATGCCGGCGTAACATCTCCGCGCCTGCTCTCCCTCCCTCTTTCTTCCTTTCCTTTTATTCCTCACCCTGATGCGGAGAATCTCCTCTGGCGGGGATGACAGCTCTGCTCCTCAATGAACGATAACAGCTCCAAATGCCTCCTCTGTAGCCGACCTCTGTGACTTGCAAAGGTGGCAATGAATCAAAGCAGGGAAGCGATGCCGCAGGAAGCCGGAGCTAAATGCTACATCGTGTAGCACGAGAGGGCCTGGGAAGCGAGAGCTGCCTTTCCTGCAGCCCGTTTCCCCGGGCTCCTCACCTGGCCCAGCCCCGTTAGAACGTCCTTCTGCGTCTGCTGGGAACGGTCCCCTCTCCCTCCTGCTGGGTAGCTGGCGTTGGAGGCCCCAGACACTGCTCAGTCCCTTCAAGATTCTTCAACACACACACACACACACACACACACACACACACACACACTCACTCACACATACAGGCACACACACATTCACACACACACACATACACACACTCACTCACATATACACTCACACACACACTCACACACTCACACTCACACACACACACACACACACACACACATAGACACACACACTCACACAATGAAGCTTAATTTGTTAAAAAAAGAAAAAAAGAAATGAAGTGGCAGCTTACCCTCAGGCTCAGCGCACGCATGGGGGAAAAGCAAAGATAAATGCCTGCAGGTAACATGCGCAGACACGGATTCCAGATTTCTCTCACTCTGTATCCCCCCTTCCCAACCCCCTTCCCCAATGTACCACATTCATCATGCCCGTTGGGGAGACAGTTCAAAAACTTAAGCAGTTTTCCAACAAAGATGCACCGTTTATGAAATACAATAACAACTTTATTTTGTGTCGCTCTCTTTGTACCAGCAATGAATCTGGAAAAGGCGCTGTGGCTGTGAATGCCAATGATTGATGCCCGGGTAGGAACAGGAGGGACGGGCCGGACATGGACAAGCGTAAGCAGAGGGGGCTCCTCGTGCCCTTCCTGTGACCTTCCCCTGATCGCAGGGCCTGGGCCAGGCCTCCCCCTTCAGCACATGTGTGTATGTGGTCAGCTCTGCCCTGGTTCCTGGGCCAATGCAGACAGCAGATGGGGTGGTACTGAAATAGCTCCATCATTTCCTCCCGTGGGATTTGATGTGCAGGCTTCCCCCACCCAAGAGTCCTGTGCTGCCCCTGGCCCTTGGGTGCTCTGTCTGGGTTCTCACTGCTCTGCTGTCCTCACATGAGTCTGGGGGTCTCTGCTCTGACACCCAGGCCTGCAGCTTGTACCCTGATTCTTGACGCTTCCTGTTGATGACACTGGCCACTCTCAGTCCAACATGCTGTCTACCCCGGATTTCCTAGGTCTACATTCCTTCCCAGGATGTGCCTATCCTTCTCAGAAGTCCCAATGTCCACTCTTGCCTGACCCCAGGTCCTCCTCTTTGTCTTGCAAGCCCAGCTGTTTCTGTGCCTACCCCCTTCCCGACCCCCCAATTCGCTGTAGTTTAGAATGTTTACACCAGACCGCTTCTCCTGTTTTCTGTCTATACTGTAGTCCTACCATACACCAAGGTTTGAAGCAATAGACGAGTAGAAGGGGAGAGGAAATTCCTAGAACACCAAGGGGTAGGGCTATGGCCAAAGGTACTGAGCACTAGAAAAGGACATCATGGCGGACTGCAGTGTCTTGGTGTATAGCCCTAAAAGTCTGAACCCCAAAGTGGCTGAGACAGGTAATGGTGTGTTGAGGGAGGGCAGAGGTGGCCACAAACCTTTAAAAAACATCTATTCATTGGGAGGCCAGCCAGGCTTCCTAGTCACAGACACAGTGACAAATTGGACCTGCTCTTTCTGGTTCCAGAAAGCCAGGTGTCCAGAATTTATGGGGTGCGCGTGGAGAGCCCTCAGCTAGGGTGAACTGGGAAAGCACCATCCACTGAGGAAAACCTTTGTCCCATGCTAACTTGAGGAACCATCCTTTGCCTCCCAGAGCAAAAGTTTACCAAGATTGTTTTAATATTATGAACTATATCAGGTGCACACAAATTGCAGTGTATGTAATACAAATTTAAAAATTCATTTTAAGAGATAAATATCACAGAGACCACCAAAGCCTTCCACCTGTGTCCTTACTCTTATTCCTCTCATCAGAAACAACCAGGGTTCTAAATTTTGGGTTTGTAAGTTAATCTCTCTACATTTCTGTATACTTGTGTACATGGGATTGTATATGTGTGTATGAATAAATAATAGCATTTTGCATATTTTATAGTCTTATTTGAGTAGTTCCACTTTCTTAGTATGATGTATTCATCTATAACTTTTTTTTCTTAGTATGATTGTGAGGCTCATTCATGTTTAATTCTGAGATTGGCAAACTATGGCTCATGGGCCAAATCTATTGGTAGTCTGTTTTTATACACTCTTTGAGCTAAGAATGATTTTTTATGTTTCTAAGTAATTGAATAATAAACAAAATCAAAGCAATAGTCATGACAGAAGCCATATGTTTATGGAAAGAGTATGACAATTCTTGCTCTTTTATTTTGTCTTGGTTATTTTTATCTCTACATTCTTCTAAATACACTTTTAAAAATAGCCTGTCAAGTTTCATAAAAAACTTTTTCAGAATTCTGATAGAAATGACTTAATATATATATATATATATATATATATATATATATATATATATATATATATATTGATTTATTGATTTCAGGGTGGACAGGAGAGGGAGACAGAGAGATAGAAACTTCAATGATGGGAATCATGGATTCGTTGCCTCCTCATGCCCCACAGTGGGGATAGAGCCCATATCCTGGCATGTGCCCTGACTGGGAATTAAACCCTGACCTGCTGGTTCATATGTTGACATTCAAACCACTTAGCCACGCCACCTGGGCTGAATTGATTTTGAATCTATGGATTGTTTTGGAGAGAATTGATATATCTGTATTAGTTATTCATTACTGCTCTAACAAATTACTAAAAATTTTGCAGCTTGAAACAACACAAATTTTGTCATATATATATTTTAAGTCAAACTCCTAGATGAATATCACTGAGGTGTTGGCAGTACCGGGTTCGCTTCTGAAGAGTTTCGGGCAGAATCCATTTCCTTGCCTTTTCCATTTTGGAGGTTGCCCACATTCCTTGGCTTGTGGCCCCTTTCACCTTCAAAACTACTCATCATACCATTCAACCCCTATGCCACCTGTCTTCTCCGACTTTGACTGAGTCTTCTACCTCCATCTTCTACTCCTTACATCTCTGTGAAAACATTGGGCCCACCCAGAAAAATTTAGGATGATCTTTTCATCTCAAAGAGAATCATGTCAAAACAACCACAATTTCATCTGGAACCTTACGTCCTATTTGCCAAATAACCCCACGTATTCACAAGTTTCAGGGATTAGAATGTGGAGATCTTTCGGCCAGGATTATACCTACCACACACCCATCTAGTCAGTTTCTCTCCCATTTCTTATCATTTTAAGTTCTAGAATTTGCAGTTGGTTCTTTTTATACCTTCTACTGGCATTTCTTTGCTGAGACTCTTTTTCCATTTGTTTCACGAGTGATCGCAGTTGTCTGTTGATACATTTTTAGGAAAGCTGGTTTAAAATCCTTGTTAGAGAATTCCAACATTTGTGCCATCTTGGTATTGGCATTTGTTGATTTTCTTTTTTTATTTGAGTTGAGATTTTCCTAGTTCTTTGCATGACAAAAAAAAAAATTTTTTTTGGACTGTATCCTATACATTTTGAACATAATGTCATGACATGATGATTCTTTATTTAGATCTTCTATTTTCATTGGCAGTTGACAGGTTTAGGTTCAGAACACACTTCCTGGCCCACTTTTGTGGTTTGTGGTTCCCATATCAATTTAGTCCTTTGCAAAAAGCAAAGCCTTTGCAATGCTATTCTTGTATATACCCAGAGGCCAATTGAAATGTGGAGGTATTCCTCACCAGAGTTCAATTCTGTAATCACTGGCTGTGTTGATTTTGGTTGGTTTCAAACAGTGGCCTCTTGGGAATTTGCTCAGGACTTCAGACACAAATTTATGAACCTTTTTCTTTAGCAATCTTCTCTCAGTAATCACACCCCCCTGCCACTCCATCCCCCACCAAACTCTCTCTAACCTAAGTACGGTAGACATTTGTTTAGTGTTAGGCAGGAATGATTGGCGGGTCTCCATCCCAGAGTCTCAGGGTGGGGTACAGGAGAGGTGAAGGAATAGCACCTCTGTTCATGTTAGTGTGGGGGGGATATGGTTGATAGAGTTTTATAATTTTCTCTTTAAAATTTTCATATATTTTGTTGGTATTATTTATTAGGACCTTACGTGGTTTGATGCTGTTCTTATACTTCTAAACATTTTAAAAATGAAATCTGAAGTTTGAGGTAAGTTGGTTAGTATTTGGAAGGTGTGGCATGAGACTGTCACATAAAAATGTACTGGTGGGGGTCCTGTTCTTAGTGTGGGGACTTATTAAATGAGTCAGTAAATTGAGACAGGAATATTATTAAGCTGTTATCTTTAAGATCAATTAGGAATTTTTATAATAATTTGAAGGTATTTGATAATTTTTAACACAGCTTTTCTTCTCTTTGGTTTGAGGGGAAGAACTGAGAGAAAGTAACTTAGAAGGATGCAGATATCTTATGATTTTTGTTATATTTTTCTATCTGGATAGGTCAGACTCTATATAGTGTGTAGGGAAGTAGCCTAAAGTTCACAACTAAAAAATAGAGATTTTTTTTTAAAAAGCAGCAAAATTTGTTTCTTTTAAAAAGAGACTTTATTTTTTTTAGAACAATTTTAGAACAAAATTGAGAGAAATGTATAGAGCTTGAATTCTTTAAGAACAAGTATACTCTAATTTATTACACAAAATGAGTTGAATATAGAGTACATTTTATTTTCAAGTATACAGGGAAAGAAAAATAATAATCTAATACAACTAAGAGAAAATATTTTAATAGATTAAATTTTCCTGCGTTAGTAAAGATTTAGCATATACATTTAACTGCTGTAAGTTCTAGTTGTAAAGGCTGAATCAAACTTAAAAGGGAAAAGAAATATACAGAAAGACGGGGTATATTAAAATTAGCTGAGTTTGAATGATTTCTTCAAGCAATATTTAAAGATATTGAGAAATTGCAATGTGTAGTAGTAATAATTTCTGAGACATCAGGGAATATACCCAACTTTTCTCCTAAAGCATATTTAAAAATGGTAGAATTAATGAATTAATGAATGTCAATATCTGAGGGTAAAGTAAAAGAAATAATCAATTTATAATTTAGAAATCCCTAAAAGAGCTTAATTGGCTGCCTGACTTTATAAAAACAAATCAGACCAATTTTATTCTTTTTTTATGACAGAATGACAGCATTAGCAGAAGAAGCATTTATAAAATACGACCTATTTTAATTTCAATAATTTTTTAACTGTATATGGCATGCTATTATATTTACAAGCTAAGGAAAAACGGGGTGGTGTACTGTGCTCAATGGCTAGTTATTACTAACCTATTCCAAACTGGAAGCTCATAGTCAAGGCAGTTGCAAGAATTTGTGGTGGAATTATATGGGTTTAATAACATGATTAAAAATCTAAAGAAAAGTTTTTAGGTATCACTAATTAAATCTGTAGATCTTACTAAGCTAAATACTAGTATTAGTCTCTGATGGTAAATTTCAAAACAATCTTGAAAAATTAGAAAGAGAAATTCTAAAAAATTAGCCAGCATTAGTAGAGAAAGCTGTAAGATATGAAGAACACGTTGGGAACACTTTGGGGGTGAAACAATTGCATGTGAGGAAAGAATAGTTTGATGGGAGTATAGAATTTAAAACAAAATTTCAAACTGCTTGTGAGGTGGAAGGTGAGTTGGAATATAAGTGTCAAAGTGATCATAGATCAAAACGTTATAGTGATAAACAGTATTTGTCAAAAGAAAGTGAGAAGGAAATAAGAAATGAAGAAAAGAAGAAGGAAAAAAGGAGAGACAGAGTTTAGTTGTACTGAAAAACATATGGGACATTAGATCTAAAATAGCACTCTGCTCAATACTGGTCATGCTCCTATATCATAATATCAGAATAGTATGCCCCATCTGAGTCAGCTTCTTTTAGAACAGTGGTTCTCAACCTTTCTAATGCCACAACCTTTAATAGAGTTCCTCATGTTGTGATGACCCCCAACCATAAAATTATATTTGTTGCTACTTCATAATTGTAA
Organism: Pipistrellus hanaki; assembly: GCF_964339955.1. Taxonomy (NCBI): domain Eukaryota; kingdom Metazoa; phylum Chordata; class Mammalia; order Chiroptera; family Vespertilionidae; genus Pipistrellus; species Pipistrellus hanaki. The sequence goes on from NC_140509.1 coordinate 83,463,032, forward strand.
TTTTGCTACTTTTATGAATCGTAATGTAAATATCTGTTTTCTGATGGTCTTAGGTGACTCTGCTAGCGACCCACAGGTTGAGAACCACTGCTGTAGAGCCTAATATATATATTAAAAAGGGTAATATATATATTAAAAGGATTAATATGCCAATATATGTATTAAAAGGTATAATATGCTAATTAGACTGGACGTCCCTTCTGGACAAAGCAGTGGCGGGCGGGAGCCATGGCAAAGGTGGCAGAAGCCCCTGGTGCAGTGGGTAGGACCACAGCCAAGGCCCTTGCATGAATTTTGAGCATTGAGCCTCTGGTGTGTGTGTGTGTGTGTGTGTGTGTGTGTGTGTGTGTGTTCAGCTACCAGAACGGCAGAACAACCAGAACAACTGGAACAACCAATGGCTATCATGCACACTGCAGCAGCCAACCAGCCTGATCCCTGCCCTGATTATCCCCCAACACCCAACTACCCATATCCCTTCCCCCTTCTGGTCCCCCCCCCCCATCAGCCCCCAACACCCCAATTGGGGGCAGGGCCGGCCAGGCAACCACCCACAGCCCTCCCCCCTGAGGGTTTGGCCCATGGGCTCCCATTGGGGCAGGCAGATCAGACCCCACCCATGCATGAATTCATGCACCGGGCCTCTCTGAAACCAATATGTATATATTGGTTTCAGAGAGGAAGTGAGAGGGAGAGAGATAGAACATCAATGATGAGACAGAATCATTGATTGGTAGCCTCCTGCACACCCCCCAACTGGGGACCGAAGGCACAACCTGGGCATGTGCTCTGACTGGGAATCAAACCGTGATGTCCTGGTTCATTGGTTGACGCTCCATCAGTGAGCCACACTGGCTTGGCTGTACTCACTTGTTATCTCCCGAGTCTAGAAGCTTTCTTTGTTGTAATGAAAATGGACCCCTCTGGGGTCTGCTGACGAATATAAGCGGCACATCCTTTGAAGGGTCTTTGAGAGAGCTTTGGGCCCACAGAAGAACACGCCAATGCTGCTGCTGCAGGAGGGGTGAACGAGGAAATGAAGGTCAGACAGGTCAAGGCTGGCCAGAAGCCAAGACAGAATTGCAAAAGCTGGGATGTGGTTGTGGCTGTGACTTTACTTATTGATTTTTCTCCATGCACTTGCTTTTTTCCTCAGACTTTCTTTTCCTATTTCATCACCATGGTCTCCTTAAGGTCCCCAGGGTTCTGCTATGCCCTAAGTCACACAGGTAGGTGAAGCAAAGAAGATTGAGGCTGGTAAGATCAGAATGTCTGGGGAGGGAGTTTTAATACAGAGGTGATTGGGCCTGGATTTTTGGTCTAGTAATTTTGATTGACATCTTCTTGGATGGTAGAATGTAAGCTTCTTCAGAGCAGAAACTTGGCCTTTGTTTCTCATTTTTTACTGTAATCCCACCACCTAGAATAGTGCCTTGCATACGGTAGATAATTAATAAATGTTTATTGAAGGAATGATGGTTATTATCTGTATGGTCTCAGGCAAGACACTGGACCTCAGTCTCCGAAACAAAGACAATAATGACTACATTGTATGTTTTATGGAAAGGTAAGTATGATAATTCATTCAAAAAGATTTAAAAAGTGCCAAGACCAGTTTGGCTCAGTGGTAGAGCGTCCATCTGCAGACTGAAAGGTCCCAGATTCAATTCCGGTCAGGGGCATGTACGTTGGTTGCGGGCACATCCCCGGTAGGGGGTGTGGAAGAGGCAGCTGGTCGGTGTTTGTCTCTCATAGATGTTTCTAGCTCTCTATCTCTCTCCCTTCCTCTCTGTAAAAAAATCAATAAAAATATATTTAAAAAAAAAGATTTTAAAAGTGTTAGTTATTACTCAGATGCTGTTCAAACCTGTCTTTTTTTTTTTTTTTTTTTTTTTTTATAGATAATACAATTTATACTAAAGTCATAACAACCTAGTTTATTTCTCCTGCTGGAATTACTTTAGTTTTCAAAGAAGGCTAAAGAGAAGAGTTGAAGAGGAGAAAGACATGGCTGAAAATGTGGTCACCCAAAAGTTGTCCCCTGTAATCACCGCATTTCAGAAAACTGTGGTGAAGAGGTATTTTTGCATAAAGTAACGGTTCCAGGGATGCTCAAATCCCTAGTCATTGCTGCTGCCAACTTTGCTGATCTGAAAACAACACCATCAGAGAGCGAACTCGGGTTATCTCTGGAAGACGGGAGGGGCTAGTCCCTAAATGGGCTTAGAGAGACCATGTTTTCCCTTGTCTTGCATTGTGCTATTCCTTACAACATTTTCCCAACCTCTGACATACTTTAACCAGTTACTCAGTTCTCCTACTTTGCTGTGCGTAAAATTATCTAGGCCATTTGTTAAAACTTAGGTTCCCGGCCTTGAGGTCAAGGAGAACATTTTTAGCAAGGCCCCGGGTGACCCTGAGGACATGGTGTGTGGGCCACACTTGGAGAAGCTCTGCCTTAGAGGATTTCTCCCCATGTCAGGCTCCGCCCACCACACCACCTCTCGCTCTTCAGACCTAGTTATTGTCAGGAAGCGCTTCTACAGCCTCATTCTACTTAGCTCGTCTTCTAACACGGTTCTCTGCCCGGTATCACACCCACATTAAATGATGTGTTCCAGGGCCATAATACCCATGGCAGAAATTGATGGTTCAATTACATTTCAAACTCCGTATCTTCAAAGAAACATCCCAAGTGGATTCATTTGTAAATGACGGAATGTTTAAACTACATAAGTCTTATTTTAAAGGCATCATTCCCATGGATACATTAGAGAAAGTACTTTTTCAGGAACTATTTCTTACTGAAAGTATGTTTATGACTTACTGAAGCAAGTGTAATAGAAGGCAACAATTAGGAGTGCTCTCGGTCCCACCATTTTATTGCTGATCAACTTTGGGCTCATCAAGTGCCTCCTCAAAGCCCTATTTCCCTTCTCTATGGAATGGGAGAACTATCCTACCAGCTCCTAGAACCCCCATGAGGGTTAAGCACACAGGCACAGCTTTCTGCCCCGTGCCTGGTACATAGCGAGCTCTCAGAAACAGCACGTTATGACCCACACGATGTCCGCCTGCTCTCCCGAGCTGCACAGATATATGAAGTGCACTGTTATCCCAGAGATGGTGAGGGACTTCCCGGATCAACACTGTCACCGGGATTTTTGAGTTCTGGACTGAACCCTTTTGAGTGACAGATGGGTCAGTGAGCAGTCACAGCGTGGCTCTGCGTCTGATGCCCAGAGGTAGCCTTGCATCTGGGTTCAAAGAGGCTGTTGTGGGTGGTGATATTTTTCCATTAGCGTAGGTGGCACCAAAGAGATGGCCCCCCGGCCCCTTCCCACCAGGCTCAGATGGCCCTTCCTGTGAGGCCGCCCTTTGATGCTCTGCCTGGAAGCCTCCATTTCAAAGGCCTCTGATTGCTGGCTGCCAGGTGGACCACTGGTGGCCCCACCGCTCCCAGCGACCGGTCCCTTTTGAAGTTGTGGCTATTACTCAGTCTCACAAAAGCCATTTATTGTCCACCTTCCATTAAGGCAAAAAGGCCAGTCCTTCAGCAAATTGTGCATTCCAGTCCCCACCCAGGGCATTCCTGTGCTTGCCTCGGGTACCCTGCTCAGCATCTGTGATCTCAAAGACTTCTTGTCGCAAATGCAAACTGCGACTCACAGAGCCCAGAATCCGCCCGCGGTGGTTCAGACGCAGATGGGGTTATATTTTCTCCCCTCCGTTACGAGGGAGGCGATGGACAAGTGCAATAGAACCTCATGGGGTTGGTGAAGAAAAGAATTCATCCATAAAATTTAATCACCCGCGATCGCTTAGAATGAAAAAGAGCAGATTCTCCGGAAAAGAAGTATAAAAACACGAGGCATTGTTCTTCTGTTTACAGCCCGCTGAGCTTGCGCATGCAGGAGCTGGATCGGGGACGCCTTGGCATTGATCAGCCTGAGCCGCTGACTTTGATGAGGAAAGGACAAATTTTACACCAGCTGCAAAGACGGCGAACCTTGCAGCATTGTGTTTAACTCAGCTACACTAAAGAAAATCCTCTTTTTCCTCGCTTATTTGCTAAATAACTATCATCTCTTCTCTGTGGGGTGGATGCAGTTTTCAAAAAACGATTCAGCAATGCCATGCATGAAAGGCATTGGGAATGTCACCCTCTGGGCGATTTCCGGTGGCAGATAGATGGGAGATGGGTGCGCCCGGGAGTCCCTCCACTGTCTTCCTGGACCCTCAGCTCCTGCTGCCTTGAGCCCTTCTCTCTTTAAATTGTATGTTTGTTTCATGCGTTGGCTTTTATGCTTGGTGAGTTATAACCCTGTAGGGGCAGACCCTAAACCCCATTTAAAAAAAATCAAATTACTTTATACCCTGAGTGCTTTCTGCAAATAAAATCGATAAACAGAAGCTTCCTGTGAATTTATGGAGGCTGAGAAGGGAGACAGTGAAGCTACAAACTGGGTACCAGACAATGGACACGACTTTGGGGTGGGGGGCTCTTTCCCAGAGGATGCTTTTCATTACAAACGCCTCCAAAGGAGCCACCGCATAACTCTGTTTTGTGAGACACCTTCTTTTTCAGAACCACAGATGATCATTGGGTTGGCCAGTTTCTTTCTTTTTTTTCCTTTCTTTTTAAAAAATATTTTATTAATTTTTACAGAGAGGAAGGGAGAGGGATAGAGAGTTAGAAACATCGATGTGACAGAAACATCCATCAGCTGCCTCCTGCACACCCCCTACTGGGGATGTGCCTGCCCTTGACCAGAATCAAACCTGGGACCCTTGAGTCCGCAGGCTGATGCTCTATCCACTGAGCCAAACCGGCTTAGGCGTTAAATTTCTTTAAACTATCATTTAAAAACGCTTTGCACATATGCACGTGCCAATGGGAAGAGGAGGGAGGGTGTGCACAGAGCAGTTGTGGTTCCAGATGGACACATTCACTCACTTTAGCACGAAGGTATTTTTACATTTCTGAAAGCAATGGGTGGTCGGAAATACATTCTTGCAATTTGGATTAGAAGCTCCCAATCACCTTTCCTCATCACCGGGTTGGGTTGAACTTTTCTAACAAATGCTTGCACTCTTTTATTCTTTACTGTTTACTTCCAGATGGAAGAGCACTTCTATTGAAGTTATGGTGTTTTTATGGTAATTAATAATATAAAGTTTCATGCCTATAGGGCATGGTGAAGTTATTAGTAGATAAGGTGAAAATAGCAAACCATAAATATTATGTGAAGTTTTAGATCAAAGATTGAAGTCCTATGGAAAATTATTTTATTCAATTAATTAAAAACAATTGATCCCTACCTCCAAAAGGCTGAGTATATGCACAATATGTGTTTATTTAAAAAGTAGCTGGATGTGACAAAAATATATTTATTTTCATTCTGTAGACCTTCCTGGTAATGATTTTCTGATTTTCTATTTGTCTAAATCTTGGGAAGGTATTGAAAATGCTTACAAAAAAATGAAATACAACTTCCATATTTGTAAGGTACACATTTTTATAGATTCCTAAGGTAGACATCAATGCATGTATTTAATTAACTTACTGAGTTTTAACTGAGAGCATAATTCTCATTGTTTTTGTGTTTAGAGCACTTTCTGTGCTTGTCTAACAAGCAGTAAACCACAGTTGTCACATGCATGTCAATCATGCCAATCAAAGACTCAGTTTCTATCCATCCACTTACTATTGGTCGATCCTTTAGAACGTATTGTGCTGTTGAACACAGCTGACGTAATTATGAAAATTAATTGCAAATGAAAACAACAGAAGACACTTCCCCATTTTCAGCTTTCAGACTTTGATCTTTATAATTCCCCTCCTCTTTCCTTATTTCTATTCATTTTGATGCCCTTCCATTTGCTTTTCTATTACTGTTAGTTTTGCAATTTTCTGGTTCCTCTATAGCTTGCACTATTCTCTTTGATCTGCTTCCCTTCAAGCTTTGGTGCTGTTTTTCATGTTCTACAAAAAATATTTTTTGCCCTGCTTCCCTTTATTCTTTTGATTTAACTCCTTCTTTTTAGAACAAGAGCACTCTCTAGCTTTGAGTGAACAGGTAAATGTTTTTAAGACAGTAAGCCCTAAGAATCCCCAGCTTCTGTGCTGATGAATAGAAATGGTTGGGAGCCCACTTCAAAGGACCTCACGAACAAAGAACCTTTTTGGAGGCCACTAACAAACCCACCAGTTCTTCCTGACCCCTCTTTGCCAAAAGATATGAGCTAATGACAAGACAGACCTGTCTTGTAAGACTAGCCAAATAGTCTTGGGAACAAATGTATCCCTGACATAATCAGGGGAAAACATGCTGTTTATCTCTTTAATAACCATCTTGAAGAAAATTAATGTTACTTTGTCCTTTGTGTGGAACCATAATTGGATTGTGTATTTCATTTATATCTGGACAAAGGCCAGGATATTGAAATACTTCTCCATATTAAATTTTCTTGTTTAAAAATTAGATTTTATTGGCATTTTCTTTCCGAGATTTCTTCATTAAAAGCTTCATTAAACATAAATCTTCTATTGCACAGAAGAAAAAAAAATTATTTTAAGGAGGTCATTTGAAAAGTCTTTTGAAAGGGTGGTGCTAAGCTCTTTATTGGGGACGCGTCTTCCATGGAGCTGGCACTCAGGGATATCATGATTATTGTTCTTTCCCAACATGTGTCTAATATTAACAACATCCATAGAAGCTATATAACAAGTTGGGGTGTTCTAGAGTCTAAGGCTATTACAAATACGCCATTTTTAAAATTTGGGCTAGGAAGTGAGCTGTAGAGGCTTCAGTGACATCCAGACCTTGCAGCCCTGTTCTTCTCCGGAAGAGTGAAGTCATCCATCAGGAAGAGAGTTCTCACTGAAACTCCGTGTGCTGAGAAAATTCAGCGGGGCTTTAAAGACATTCATGGACTAAACTTTGATGATGGCTTCCGAAAAGGAGCGCACATGCCCTTCACAAGGGCAATAAGAGAAGGGGCAGCTACGATGTTCCCACCTTCACACTGTTCTCCATGCCTCACTCCCTGCAAAACCGGGCACGCTCACTTCTCGGCACCATGCAGCAATTTTTTGGGGCAGAGTTTGTGCACACTCAGTTCTACTCTCTGGATGCTGTTGTTTCTGGTTTACACCTTCTGAAGGAAGAGAGATAATGAAATACTTTGGCTTGAAGGGCCTTTCCCACTCGGCTGCAAACTTCATGTGCAGCAAAAATAAACAAATATACTATGGGATGTCAATAAGGGACATATCTATACGAAGGGTCCTATTTATAAGATCTTACAACCAAGATGTGTCTTCCTCAACAGCCTGTAAAGTGGGAACAGTCATTCCATGATCACTGAAAACGGACACAAGATGAATCTATATATTTTTCCAAAAGGAGAAAAGAGCAACAACAAAAAAACCCGGATGTGGCTATAACATATGAGCTTGTAGCATTTTGTTAGTTTTCTACTTATAATTTTTTCTTTTCTAACCTACATGCTCTTTTTAAGGAAACTGCAGAAACAATGATCCAGTCTGTGCCTTTGGACAAGTAACCTGATGGGTGGGGACCTTCAGGGCTCAGAGGAGGCTGGGCTGGGGGTAGAGGAGAAGCCAACATTTTCTGAATTCAGTCTATTGTAGGCTCTTTTTTTTTTTTTTTTTTTAAATATTTTATTGATTTTACACAGAGAGGAATTGAGAGGGACAGAGAGTTAGAAACGTCGATGAGAGAGAAACACCGACCAGTTGCCTCTTGCACACCCCCCACTGGGGATGTGCCCGCAACCAAGGTATATGCCCTTGACCGGAATCGAACCCGGGACCTTTCAGTCCGCAGGCCGACGCTCTACCGCTGAGCCAAACCGGTCCCGGCTATTGTAGGCTCTTTGTGCATGTTCATGCATTTCATCCTCACAGCAGCCTATGAAGTAAGCACTATTGTTACCCATAGTTCCCAGAGCAGGGGACTAAGTCAGTGGCAGAATAAGTAACCTGTCCAAGGAAACCGGTGGTAATGGCAGAGCCAGGATTTGCACCCAGGCCTTGGGCTCCATGTCCTGGGCTTTAACCACCATGAGAAATCCCTGCTTGGTCTTACAACATTTTGTCTGCTTTGTTGGATATGCTGGGTAGAGTTTACAGTTGGATGTCAGTGAATTCTCTCGCTGGGTGTTAGAGATCCACCACGTACACCAAAGAAGACAGAGGTAGTTTCAGAAATACTCTCCTTGAGTTTAAGTGTGAAAGGGATCAACATTGCTAATCACCAGGTGTTGTAAGCCAGTTATTGTGGTTCCTGAAATATCCCATGACCACCTTTTCTAAGGCCAACGTTTTATCTCTAAACAAGATGCCCACCCCTGCAGATGAGCCAGCGGGCCAGAGAGCTGACTACTTCAGCAGCAACTTGTATTTCTCTAGGGAGACTCCCAGCAGGCAGAGGGAAGAGGGCCTTACCCGGGGTGAGTGTAGGCTATCTGCCTGAACTCGTTGTTCCAGTTAGGTCTCCCATAGAAGGTTTTCTGCTTTAATCCTGTGATCACGTCAGTATTTTCATCCCAGTGTAAAGCTATGTGAAAAACCTACAATAAAAATTGTGGTATCAGATGACATTTAGGAAAAAAAAATAGGAATCTGCTACTAAATAAAAGATAAGTAATTATTCTCATTTGTAGATTTATTGGTACAAGGTACCCTCCCACATAATAGATGTACAGTAATATGAGCCTGGAAGGAAGGTTTTTTCCCCTGAAAAATGAGAATAATAGAGTAAATTCGGTTAAGGGAAAGCAAGCATTAAGCTACTTTTAGTTTTTCCTGCCACACTTTAAAAAAATTAATCAGTACCTGTGTCTCCATTCACTTAATGCTAAACTCTGGTAATCTGAGAGGGGCACTGGCAGATGGAAGTGACCGGAAACTTTCAGGAAGAAGACCGTTCAATCAGATCTGCCTACTGGGCTGAAAGCGTGTGAGTGCATGTCTGGGTTCAAGTGCCAGGAGGATGCTGAGTCTGGCAGACAGGACACGGTGGCCAAACATAGCAAGGGGCCCAGTTGGAGCTCTGTGCCCAGCTGCTTGCCTTCAAATTCTATGAATGCCCCCAGGCATCAGGTAACTGCTGGTCAATGAGGAAAAGCCTGGACATAGCAATGCCTAGTGATGCCTTTTTTGTTGTTGAATTCTGGTAGCTTCCTTGCTTCTTACCTTTTGGGATTTATGTTGCCTGTGTTCATCCTTTAGACCCCTTCACAGCTCTTGAACTCCTGTGTTTTTTCCCTTTGCTTGCTCATATCTTAACTTCTCCTGACTAGTTTGACTAACAACCCTGCTAGGCCCAACGCTTGCCCCAGGTTCCTGCTGCACACCTGACTTCCCTGGCTGGGTGGGCTTCTTATCGGTCTAGAAAGCAGCCAGGGGCAGGAAGAGGGAGGCTGAGCAGAATATAGTGGTCGTGCCCTAACAGGCTAGTCGATGGCAGACCATGGTGGAATCTAGGCTGCAGGAAGTTGCCACCAGGCGAGTCCTAACCTCAGGTAGCTGTTAGGAGTGGGTTTGGCAATAGGGCTCCAGGAGAGAGAGAAATGGTGAGGAGGGCAGGTTTATCAGAGATGAAGCAGGAAGGTCAAAACAAGATTCCAGGAATAAGAGCTAAGGTGGTGGGTGGGTGTTGAGCCTTGGAAATGGGCAGAAGTGAGCTGGTTTCTGCTGTGGACAAAGAAATGCCAGAGTCAATTTGCTTTTGATAAAGTGCCAGATCGAATGACCAACTCTGGCCTGATTCTCCTTGGCTCTTTCACCAGTGGCCGAGCGCTGCTTCCTCCTGATTCGATTTGCATTATAGAATCCCATTTCTTCTACTTCTCTCTGGTGTTGCTTTTAGTTCAAGGGAGAACATTTAGGTTTTGTTTTCCTATCATATTGTCCTGTCTCCAAAGGTAGCTGCCTCTAGTCTCAGCTCCCTGCACCTCTTGGGGGCCATTACACCCCAAAGAGCTTCCATTTCCAAGGTTCTTTGTAGCATCATCTACAAAGATGAATCCAGACTTTCTTCCCAAGCCCCCCTCTTCCTGCCTGAGTAGAGTCCTGCATCTCGAGTTCCCCAAACATGTTTTTTGTGAAGAAGTCTTTGTCCCTTCAAATTGATCAAAATAGCTAAAAATGAATCTTCCCAAATAATTTATGACTTCAGGAGGCAAGTGAGCCCATAAGCGGGCAGGGTGTGCCGAACCGGAGGTGCAGAGAAGGAAGAGGGAAGGTCTGTTTTAGGAGGAACTGGTCATTGAAGGGGAACAGCTCACGTGCATAATGAGGAGTCGGACCACAGTCCTCTGGGCGAGAGACAGAAACAAGCGCTCTGGAGAAGCCAACGAATTGCTTGGGGAAGCCCTGAGTGATTATGGCTAAGAGAACTGGGGGAGGTTTTACAGGAGTCTAGCCTTTACAGAATGATTCTGTGCAGTGGGCAGCAGGGAGGGGCATGTCAGGGAGAGGGGACAAATATGGGAAGACATGGAATTGACAGCATGATAGGAGACCACAGATGGTTGGCTCCTCCAGCACCCGAGGAAAATGATGAGTGTGGAAGAGAACAAGTGGGTTGCCATCAGGTCAGGGAGGGACTTAAAGAACTTATACTTCAAGTTTGGGCATCACTTAACAGAAAATAAAAGGCCTTTCCTACTCGCAGTGGTACCATTGAGCTGCCAATCACTGATGCTCCAGCTTTTGGAACTGTATTTGTTCCATATTTCTCCGCCCAATGCTCAATTAATCTCTAAACCCTGTTGATTTGCCCTTCACAACACCTTTTCCATCTGTCCCTTCTGTGCTTGTCATTCTGCCACTTGGAGGTTGTTGAATTCAGTTTAACAATAGGCTATTTCTAAAGCAGCCTCTTGATTTCTTACCAACAGATCACATCAATTATTTTATTCCTGGAATTTGGACAACTCAAATATTTCCAACATGTCATGGCAAAAATTTAGGAAAAAAAAAAAAAAAAGCCTATGTCCCAGCACACTTTTGGAAGGGGCAGAGATGGGACAGGGCAAAGTTGCATTGCCACACAATCAAACAGAGCCCCAGTCTCCCGCATGGGAGGGGACCCTTACAGCAATTCACTTCAGACGCAGAAAGAGCAAAGCAGGGTACTAGGGAGCAACAGACAAAGGCTGTGTCTATACTCCACCAAATGGATCATTAGTAAAAAACTAATAAGGAAAATGTTTGTTTAGAAAACATAATTAACACTAATTTATTGAGATGCTTCAAGCCTAGTTTCTCCCCCACCCCCCAAAAAACACACACACCTATATTTCAAATTATCCCAGAGGTATAAATATTTAAGGCCGACTGCAAATGAGACCTTAAAAATTCAGTGAGATACTGAATTTAAGCAAAATTTGACTCATGCAGAAGCAAAGCCAAATTACAGTGATGTCCTATAGGGCCAGTGTGTGTGTGTGTGTGTGTGTGTGTGTGTGTGTGTGTGTGTGTGTATGAGAGAGAGAGAGAGAGAGAGAGAGAGAGAGAGAGAGAGAGAGAGAGAGAGAGAAAGAAAGAGAGAGAGAGAGAGTTCTCTACCTGACAAGAGTGCATTCACTCATGAACTGAGTGATTAACACAGGCCACCTGGACTCACATACTCTCTCTGAAGCTAAGTATCCACAGGAGCTGCTACAGAAGTGCCCATGAGAACATACACTTCATAACCTAGTCATCACATCACTGTACCCGCCATGCTTGAGGCGTTAAAAAATGATTTAAAATTTAATAATTATCATTCAATATCTGCAACATTGCTACACTCCAGTAGTGCAATATTTGGATAGACATTATTTTTGGTAAATTCAACCTTACTATTTCTAACACAGTTCCCTGCAGAACACCTGCCACAACAGGAGATGGTCTGGATCTTTGGTGATTTCACATACATGCACACAATCGCTAAGTACGCCTTAAGAAACGAACACCTTTAGATAAGTCATGTGTTCGTAATGGTTATTTTCTGCAGAAGCTCATATACTTTACAATATAAAATGTTGAATATAAACACCAAGGAATTTTTTTTTTCCTGCTGAACTTCAATAGCATAGAATCTGAACCAATTAGGATTGCAACTCAACAATCCAGCCAATAATATTCACTTGGTGTCACTAAAATGACAAATGCCACTTTCAGCGACATAAATTTTCTTGGATTTTCAAAGTTGGGATTGTATTCCACAGACCCTCTCTTTTCCTATCTTCTTTTCCATTCCTCAGGATGTTAACTGTAGGTTGTTTCATCGCTACGATTTGAATAGCTCTTTCTAGTTTGGTTTTCTGTTATTCTCCTTTACTTTTTAAAAACAAAAACACAATTCTTATGGTTTTCTGTTACCCGAAAGCTATCTAGCTCATTATTGAAACAGTTCCTCTTCTCTTTGCTCTGTGACAGATAATATTGCTCATTCTCGGTCTTATTGATACCTGGTTTTCATCCCAGCCTGTGAGAAAGATATGATAACTCAGAAGGTGAGTTTTCCCTTGCTCGATCATGCGTGTTTCCAGCGAGAGTAAGAGATCAGCAAACCACTCGAAAGCTCTGGAATCCCGGCAAATCCAATAGAAATACACCTGCCGAGAGAAGAGGCGAGAGCGGATTTGTCCCTCTTTTCACAAAGCGCTGATAATCGCAGACTACTTTATCTCCATTAAATTATTGGAGCCCAAATGGGCACTTCTGCAAAATAACATGCTTCCCTCTGCCAAGGAACAGTCACACTGTGATTTCTTTTGAAAAAATTCACAGAGCATTTCAAAAAGCCCAGAGTGAATTGAGAGTCAGGAGCCTGTTGGCTGTTGCCAGTTTCGCTGGATGGAAATCAATTCACCACATTCCTGGCTGTGCTTCTTTTGAACGAGGTTAATAATCATAACTAGCTGTGCCTTTCACGGCTCCCAGAGGCGGATAAACTGTCAGCCCAGCCCTTCATCTTTACTTATGACCTAAGCTGGGGATTTGAACTCTCTTCTCCCGAGACCCCAAAGGCTTGCGCGCTAATCCACTCCACCAGCCCGGCCTCCGGAGGGCACAGAGTATGGAAATTGCAGGCCAGGAGTTTCCCCTCAGCCAGACGTGCCATTGTCCAAGGAGGCAGGTGGGTGGTGGCTGTGGTCATGTGCCAACTGCTGTAATAAAATTATACCTAGGAACATAAAAAAAAAAACAACAAAAAACAAAAATACCACCTCTATGTGATTAGCAAATGGCATGTGACAAGAAGTAGCTCGGGTTTGTTAAAAATACAGGCTTAGTTTTTGCGCTTTGAGCTTTAGATAATTGCCTCTAGGAGCAACCACAGGAGATGGATCTATTAATTCTCCCGATTTTTCTCACACTCCTACCTCCTGGCCCGCTCCTGTTCCTGCAGCCCCTCCCCAACGAGGCACATCTCCACTCCTTAACAGTCTACCAGGGGCTGGTTTGAGCTCCACCAGGAAATACCTCCTCCAATTGTGAGAGTTCTCCCTTCCCCCTCACCCATCCTATCGTGGCAGTTATAGAGGAGAGTTAATTAACAGGGAAAATTCATGAGGAAAAAAAAAATCACAGAATATATTTCAAGGCTAACCATTGTAACTTTTCTCTCCAGGTTTGGGAGGGAGTTTAAATATGAAGTCAGGAAGAGCAGACGCTAGTGATGGGAAGACCTTTCCTTTCAAGAATTAGGGCTTATGTATTTGTTGGACAGCTGCCACTTGGAAGGGCATTTTGAATATTAATTCTAGGACAAATGGTTATCTCTTAGCGTGTTAACCCCCAAAGGAGAGCCTGTCTCTTTTCAGCTTGAGACTGAGTCAATGGTTCCTTTAGACGGATGCCCCAAGAACCACCCCCAAGCACAGTGATTGCCTTCATCCACTCACTTGTTGTGGCGGCAAACATGTATTAAATGCTTACTCTGTGGCAATACTGTCCTGGCTCTGGAACTACAAGAGCAAACAAAAGAGACAAAAATTTGCTGTCCTTATGGAGTTTGCATTTTAGAGGGAGAAGTGAGACCATACATTAAGACATAAGATATTGAATATGTCAGCCAGTGGTAAGTGCATTGGAGAAACATAAGCAGGCTGGAAAGGGCTGTAATATGAGGTCAAATGGCCAAGGAAAGGGGACACTTGAGCAAAGATGTAGAAGAGGCAAGGAGTGGAATCGCTAGGGAGGAACTCTACAGATGGAGGGAGCAAACAAGGCGTGAAGGGACTCTGGTGGGACCTGTCAGGGCAGAGCCAGGAGGACAGGAGTGAGATGGGAGGGCACAGCAGGTGCCAGTGTCCAGCAGGCAGCGCCGGGATCTGAGGAAGGTCCAGGAGGGCGGCATCACTCTGGCTGCTGTGTTGAGAATAGTCGGGGCTGTGGGTGTAGGGTGGGGGTGGGGGTGGAGATGGGGACAAGGATGAAAGGATGTAGGCAGGAGGCTAACTTTATGCTCTCTATGGGTGATGATACCGCTGTCTTCTTTCTTTTCACTCTGCAATGCCCAATCTAAAATATTCTTTGCACCCCTTAACCCTCCCTCTAACTTGCTTTGCTCCCCATGGAAATAGAAAAACTGCTGAATTCAATGCCGTTCTCACCTATGCACCTCCCCATCCCCTTCCGCCCTCTGAAGGCTGCTTTATCTAAGAACATTAATGTTGACAGCTGATATAGAACAAAATTCACTCACTCATTTTCTGTTATTCCACTCTTTAAGGGGCATGCTTAAAAGACATTCATATAGGAGTAACAAACCAAAACTTTTTTTTAACCTGTCAATTTCAAATCCAGTCCCAATCATTCTTACTGGAAAAATGCCCCATCTTGCCATCTTAGCTTTCCTTTCAAACAGGAATCATTCCTGTTCCCCATGTGTGCTGAAACCACCCGGAGGAGTTTCATAGGTGCCAGAGTTACCCTTGACCTTGGTCACTGCCTCCACCCACCATGGAGTTGTAATGTGGCTTTGCCTTCTCCTGGGCAGCACTCTTTGTACCCCATTGCTATGGACTGAATGTTGGCGTCCCCCTCAAATTCATGAAACCCAGCGGGATGGTATCTGGAGGTGAGCCTTTGAGAAGTGGTTACATTTAGATGAGGTCATGAGGGTGGAGCCTCCAATAATGGATTAGTGTCCTTCTAAGATGAGCACCTGCTAAGAGCACTTTCTCTTATATGAAGGCACAGGGGAAGGTGGCCATCTGCAAGCAAGGAAGAGATTTCTCACTAGGACCCAGTCATACTGGTGCCATGACCTTGGACTTCCAACCTCCAATACCGTGAGAGATAAATGTTTGTTGTTTATGTCCGCCAGTCTATGGCACGTTGGGTATAGCAGCCTGAGCTAACTAAGTCATATTGTCTGAAATAACTGACAGAAGCGCCAAACCAACAGGTTGACGGAGACTTTTCAATGAGGGAATCACGACCGTTTTCCAAAGAGAAAACATTTCTTTCTGAAAAGATAAAGACTTGTGACTGATATTTAGAAAGCATAATACTATCCTTAACAAATGGTAGCTATTATTGTCCTGGTCTTAATTTCCTTGTTGTTGTTATTGTTGCCAAGGTCATCCTGGATGAACACAATAGCAAATTTCGAAGCAACTATTTTGTCATATTGAGAAGCTTCCTTAATGTGGTTTCCATGCCCAGTTTTAAAGAAATATATTTAAAAAATTGTTTTTCTGGTTGACAATTGTAAGACTGAGAGTGCAATTTATCAATCATGTTTAGTCCTTAAGACTTTTTTTTAAAGCCATTATCCTTCATATTAACTATTTTATGGATATCCTGCTGGTTTGCCTCGTGACCAAGGACTGGCCTTTTCTGTGCCTTGTTCTGATCCACTTAGAGTTAATAATAATTGTTGGACAACCAGAATGTCATTAATAATAGAATGGTGACAAAATTGTGAGATACCCTTACTGAAGAATACTGCGAAGGCATTAAATTAAATAAAGTCAATCAGCAGGTATTGACACTAGGTATTTATAGTGTGTCCCACGGACCAGTGGGAACAAGACAAAGAGGCCAAGAATGGCAAAAAATGTGCTCCATGCCATTTAAAACGAAGGGCACACCTCTCACTCTCTCTCTCACTCCCTACCCTGCAAAAATAAAACCACACCCTGCACATGTGCATCGATGAGTATGTGCATGCAAATGGATGGAAAATGAATGGAATAGGATGCACTTAATGGTTAGTGGTGCACCCCCAGGAGAGCAAAGTGTTGATGCTGGTCAGTTTGGGGAGGAAGACGAATGAAGGAAGATTCTTGACTATTTGAGTATTTTATGTGAATCTTTCACAAGGCAACCGTAGTCTTGTATGGTTAATAAACCAAGATATTAGAAATATTAATTCTGGTCACCTCCCCATAAGGCAACGGTGCGGTCTGATGGATGACGGGGGTCTTAGGGTGCCATCTGGTGAAAGACGAGAAGAACGCGTGTCTCTGGAGAGGCACACGTGGCCTCATGCTCCCCGTGCAGATACTAAAACCCTCCGTGTGTTCAGGAGACATGAGCAATTTCAGGAGTAGCCACAGCTCCAGTGTGAGGGAAAGTGAAAGTAAATGATTTCTCAAACTAAACAGATTCGATTAAATGCATTTTTCATTCATTAAAAGAGAGAGCAGGCCTTCCTTTGTTCCATTAATATATTTAAGTGGAGTATGGATTTTTGCCATTCTTGGCCTCTTTGTCTTGTTCCCACTGGCCCATGCTGTCTTTTTATTTGAATTATCTGTTTATTATATTAGGTTAAGAACCCAAAGGCCATTTTGCATGGGACACACTATAAATACCTATTAGCACAGTTGTATATTCTTGAGCTGATGAAGGAAGACCATTTATGAAGAAATTAGATTACCTCGGTTTTTCTATAACCTATTGTGTTATAGTCTGAGGACTTTGTATGCAGTTAAGAAAATGAACCCACTCTTCTGGCTCCTCTCAGTGCTGCCTACACGATTGTGACATCGGGGCGAACTACAATGCGGAAGCCAATATATTTATGTCAGCAATCTTCCCACGCCCTCCGCACGTGCACACACCTGTTTCATTCATCATTTTGACAGTTTGCACAAGCAAACTGTCCTAATTTTTTTCAAGCTCTTTTCACAAATTGAGTGTGATGTAGAATTAATCATGTCCGTTAGGCAGGAGCTGGAGGGCGTCCATGGCGATGGGGCATTTATACACCTCAGCACCCAGCTTCCTCCATGTTGCATCAGAGACTCTCTCCACCAGTCATACTCCTTCCCTCATCTCAAAGGAGCCTTTGCTCTAGTCTGCCTTCTGCTAAGTGAAGGTTGGTTTTTACTCCTGGGTTCAAAGTATTCCTTTCATATATTACACTGTTCCTGAATTTTCTTCACCACAAGCCATCATTATTATACTTACTAGAGGCCCGGTGCACAAAATTCGTGCATGGATGGGGGAGTCCCTGAGAGGGCTTAAGCTGTCAGTGGGACATCCGTAGTACTGCCATGAGGTGGAAGAGGTTCCTGCTGCCACTGTGCTTGCCAGCCATGAGCCCGGCTTCTGGCTGAGTGGCACTCTTCCTGTGGGAGCGCCCTGACCACCAGGGGGCAGCTCCTGCACTGAGCATCTGCCCCTTGGTGGTCAGTGTACATTATAGCGACCAGTCATTCTGCTGTTCAATTTGTGTATTAGCCTTTTATTATATAGGATTGTTCTTCTGCTTTCTTGGGACGTCTCCTCCAAGCCACTTCTCTCCCTTTCTCTTCACCCCAGCCCCCGACTATCTTTAAAAATAAGCAACTGTTATGAAGAAAATTTTAACTTCAAATGGGAAGTGCTACACATGATTGGACAGAAGCAGCTGGTGTCCAGTTGGCTATTCTGCATTTTCCTTAGACGTGGGCTACAATAAGGTGGAAGAGGCAAAGGGTGAAGAAAAATGGTTTGCAGTGGGAGCAACAGAGAAAAGTTTGGTGCAATTTGCTTAAAATTTTAGACTTGCACCAGGAGGCTTTTAACAACAACAACAACAACAAAATGTCTTTTTGCAGACTGGTGCTTTACCAGGGGAGGAAAAATCCACTCCAGTTAACCATTTAGGCTTAAAATTCCAGCTCTGCACCCCAGTGCTGTTTCTCCTTTTTCCTGTCACAGAAGAGAACATTTTGAAAATGAGAGCTCAGATCTATAATTGTGAAGATGCTGTTAGATAAACATACACTGCTCTGCTGCACTATAAAAAATTCTATAGATGCTGACAGGGTAGTTGGATGAAGTGGTATTTATATCTCAAAAGCATGTGGGAGGCCCTGACAAATATTAGTTACACAAGCCTAGTGATAGCCGAACTCACACGAACACGAACTTGCTTTAAAACAGAGAAACTCCTCATAACAGACAATAGAGCGGGGAAGGCCTAGGAGAGGGCAGGAGCTGGGTGGAGGGGGTCAATGGAGGGGAAAAAGCGGGGGGGACATCTGTAATACTTCCAATAATGAAGATAAATTAAAAAACAACCAGAGAAACTTCTTAAACTGTTTCTTATGCATGAAGATGCGAAGGAAGTGAATCTTCAGTGTAATTTTCTGCCTAAACTTTCAATAGCATGGAATCTCACTCTCATGATGTAGGAATCAGAAACACATGATCCCACTCTGACTCCGTGGCTAGTCAGCTGGTGGCTTTGGACAAATCACTTCCACTCCAAGTTCAGATGCTGACTTTTGTTGTCATGTGCAGAGCTAGGAGGTTAAGACTCTCAAGTTGTTTGTGATTCTATGCTTTTAGCTCCCATATATTATTATTCCTAACTTTAGTTTCACCCAATTTTTTTTCTTTACTCTTTAAAAAAAAACATATTTTATTGATTTTTTCCAGAGAAGAAGGGAGAGGGATAGAGAGTTAGAAACATCGATGAGAGAGAAACATCGACCAGCTGCCTCCTGCACACTCCCTACTGGGGATGTGCCTGCAACCAAGGTACATGCCCTTGACCAGAATCGAACCTGGGACCCTTCAGTCCGCAGCCTGACACTCTATCCACTGAGCCAAACCAGCTAGGGCAGTTTCACCCAATTTTGACTCAATATAACCTCCAGTTTTTATGTTATATAAAATATTGTGTTTTTCTTTTCAATTTCTGTGTTTGGAATAAAGACCAATGTCCCTGTTTATAGTTTTGTGTTAACTGCTTAACCCTCCCATTGAAACAGCCTTGAGACACCCCATAACAGCATCCAGGAATAACAATGGGATGCTGAGAAAGGGGGCAGTATTAAGATTTTGAGGGTTCCTATATGGATTTTGTGGGTTTTTATAATATTTATTCCACTCTATTTGTAGTAAAATAATTGCATGCATTTTCTTTATTATAAAATTACTGAACAAACAGTCTTTCTGGTTAAATAAAGAAAATGAATTAACCTTAGTAACCTAGACTCTTAAAGAGAATTGCACAAAAGCCATTTGTTTATTCTTTTGGGCACATAGACATTTATCCACTCATTGATTTATGCAAAATTTATTGTGTGTGTGTGTGTGTGTGTGTGTGTGTGATAACTAAAGAAGCTAAGTGAAATAAGATATTGCCTGAACACGCAGGAGGTAAAAAGGTGGATGTTAAGAGAAGGGTGAGGTATTGCAAGTCTGGTGTGAGGAGAATTAGGGGTTTTTCACATTAGTGAAAAGTGAGAGGGCCTGGCATACACTAGGTGCTATATAAATAAGTATTCATTGAGTGAATAAGTGAGTGAAAGTGAGACAAATCCACATCATCAGTTCACGTGAAATGTAAGTTTTAGTGTAATGAAAACCATGAAGCAAGGAGACATGTGTCTAAGGGGGTTTTACCTGGTAGACAGTAAGAGGATAGAAAAAGATTAGGAGGACTGAAAATTTTCAACTTAACAAAGCATTGCGGTGGGATCCAAATATGTGAAACAATAGCTATGCCTTGCTAGTTTGGCTCAGTGGATAGAGTGTTGGCCTGCTGACTGAAGGGTCCCAGGTTCGATTCCAGCCAAGGGCCGTGCAGGAGGCAGCAGATCAGTGATTCTTTCTCATCATTGATGTTTCTATCTTGCTTTTCCTCTCCTTTCCTCTCTGAAATCAATAAATATATATTTTAAAAACAGTAACTGTTTTGCTTGCTTTGTTCCACAGACTGAATGTTTGTGTCCACTCAGAATTTGTATGTTGGAACCAATCCTAAACATGATGGTGTTAGGAGTAGGGGGTGTCTTTGGGAGATAATTAGGTCATATAGGTGGAGCCCCGTGAATGGGATTAGTATAATCCCATTATAATAAACCTAGACGTCTATATCCCCCCCCCCAATTGATTTGCAAACCGCAAACCAATAAACATGACTCCTGCTGATTAAAAAACCCCAAAGAGCTACCTATGTCCTTCTGCCACAGATAAGGACAATTCTAGCTAGAAGACAGCTATCTATAGACCAGGAAGCCTGCAGGTTCTTGTCGGACACCAGGTGAGCCAGCGTGTTGACCCTGGACTTCCCAGCATCTCAAACTAGAGAAATAAGGGCCTGTTGGTTATAGCCACTTCATGGTGGTATTTTGTGCTAAGCGGCTCAAACAGACTAAGACACTTTATTAAATTCATTGTGTAGAGGAAAGAAGATGGGCATTCGCACAAGAACCTGGATTCAAAATCACATTCTAATATTCACCAGCTATCTGTGCTTACCTCCCTGTTGGGCGTGGACTCTGGTTTCTCCAATAAACGGAGCAGGAAATCCAGGTTAAAGAGAGGCACTGACTCACTCAGGTGATACTTCTAGAGAGTGGAACCAGGCTGAACTGGAGTCTCTGACCAGAAGCTCCACAGTCTGCCCGCCCTGCCATGGCAGAAGGCTTGCCCACCATGTGCTGCTTATGTCATGGAAAGCGCCAGATGGACCTGAGTTTGCATCCTGAACCTGCCCCTTGGTGTCCATGTGTTTCCAGGAAAGTCCCTCTGCCTTGCTGTGTTTCAGGTTCCTTATCTGAGACACAGGTCTTTTGTTGTCTGCGTTATAAGGTTGTTGGGAAGATTTTAACGATCAAATGGGAAAATGTGTGCAAGCACCTGTCACTTGGAAGTTCCTGAAATGAGAGCTCATTTTACTCTTACTTCTTAATTGGAAGCCCCAGCTACAGTGATCTCCTGGCCTGGCGTTGCCTTATTAATGAGTGATATGCCCTAATAACTGTGAGTGAAGAAAGCTCCCATGGCTGAACAAGCTCGGGGCAGGTGGGGGAAGCAAGCTGAATGACGTTCTTCCCCACAGAACATATTCCATCGGCTAGCAGGTGTCTTCACCTACGGCCCGCGGGCCACATGCAGCCCCCAGGGCAGTCTGATCCTGCCCGCCAGGTTTTTTGGGCAGTGAGCGCAGCCAAGGTGTTACAGTAGGGATTAGTAGTTCATATAGTCCGGCCCTCCAGCTCTCTGAGGGACCGTGATCTGGCCCCCACTTTAAAAAGTTTGAGGACCCCTGGGCTAACGGATGCTGTGCTCTCTTAGGGTGCGATCTGCACTAGCTTTTCTGGAGCTCTTGAGGGGGCCATATCTGTGACTCAGGCTCCATAGAACGTCCACGGAGCCTCTGGCTTTGATAGGTGAGGAAACGCCAGCCCCAGTGCCAACCAGACAGGAGGTAGCAGCAGCAGGACCAGAGCCAGGCCCGCCTGACCTCCTGGCTCCTCCCAGCTGACACCACTCTGTCTTAGCAAGGCTCCCTTTCTACATGGCGCTGGGGTCTGCGGCGGGGCCTAGGAGGGCCACCCAGGGGACAGAGTCTCCGGAGAGCACAGAGAGAGGAAGGCAGCCACGGAGTCCAGGAGAGGAAGAGACCAGATTGTACACTTGCAACTGGAATCAAGCATCCAGCCAGAGAGACCAAGGAAGGCGGCCTGCGAATGCCACTCCCTGGCCCAGTCACCAGCCCTTGCAGTCTGGCCGCACTGGACTGACATGAGCAATTACATGTCCTGCAATGGCAATGAAGCAATAAAATTTATGTCTTGTCATCTCTAACCAGATCAGATGGAACCCTTCTCATAAATGCAACGCTAAATGGAGGTTTTTAAGAACATGAGTACAGTGAAGGGTCCTTGAGTGTATTCCTCAGAGTTAATTAAAATCCTCCCCGAGAATCGGCCGATGATAGATAGCAGGGATGGAGCCTTCTAATCCGCAGCAGGGCGGGCCGGTGATTTCCCTCCTACCTTGTTCAGCGTCAGCGGGGGCTGCGGCTCACAGCACCGGTACCACAGGGACTTCAGCACCGCCGCGAACGGGGTGACCCCTATGCCTGCAGCGATGCACACGCTCACCGGGTAGCGGAACACGTCGGTCAGCGCGGCCCCGAAGGGCCCGTCCACGGCCAGCCTGCAAGCAGAGCGCCCCGCGGGGTCAGAGCCCTGAGCTCAGAGTGCCCCCGTCCCCCCAAACCAGCGCTTCCCAGGAGTGTGCAGGGAGCTGGCTCTGTGCTGCACAGCTCCCCTTTGGAGCTGGGGCTCAGCATGAGCCAAGGGGGCCTGCCACCTGGGAGGGGGGCGCAGGGGGACCAGACAGCCGGCCCAGGTGTCCTTCATGGAGGGGCGATGCCCGGACTCCCGGTTGGAGCTCAGGCCTCTTCCACAGGGTGCTCTTCTTCCAGGTCTTGGATTAGAAGCCCACTCGTGGTGCTTCTATTCCTTCCCTCTCTTCTCCTGGCCGCCACCAGAGCAACAAAGCAGGGCCTCCAGCTGGTTTCCAAGGTTGTCTGTTCTCTCCTTATCATCTTTCTCTCTCCTGTTTTCACTTATTCCGTCTCACACCTCCGTACCACCTATTCATATAATTTTAGCGTCATGGAAGCCATTTGTGTGAAACCAGCAAAAACATTTCGAGATCATTGGCCAGTTCACATGCCATTTCTAAAACCCGTTATTTTAGATTGTGCAAACTCAAAGTCTGTAACGATTAGGCCAGGGTGGCACTGGTGTGTCCTTGCTTAGCAAACGGGTCTTGGTCTTGATAAGGAGAAGGCATGTTCACTGCATAATATGATTGTGTTTAACATGGCCCTCACTGTCTGCACTCCAGTTCTCACAACCAGTTCTCCACGCTGGCTGTTCTGTCATTTCCTAAAAATAAACAATACCCCATTGTGCCACAGGCCCTTTGCACACCCTATTCCAAGTAATCATCTGGAATTCTCTGCCCCAACTTCTCCCCTGACTGGGTTAATGGCTGCCCTTTCATGAGGTCGCATCCCAATCGTCACTACCCAGGGGAAGGTTCATGGACCTCTTAGACTAGTTGAATCCCTCTTTATATAGCGCCATGTACCCTCCTCAGCGGCCCTCATCACAGTTGCATTTTCACACCTGTTTTGGGGGTGTGCATGCAAAATTGTTTTGGGTCAGCCTTTGCTTGCTTCTGTATCCCAGCGCCTCATGCCAGCACGCAGTTGCTCACTAACAGTTTACTGAATAAATCGTAAAGGGAATGTTTAAAAGATTTCAGTCAGCAGAATGTATTAAAAAAAAAAAAAGTCAACTATTCCAAAAGCACACATTTACATATGAACAAAGATATGCTAATGAAAAGGGTTCTAAGCTATTCATCACCACTCCCTAAGGGGTGTCTGTTGAAGGCACCCCAGTTTGGCCCACTGGGCTTAGGATGTGCCATGAAAGTTCAATTGAGTTTATTTAAAAATATTCCACCTGCCAGACCTCCTAATAATTCAAATGAAGTCTCCCCAAGTTAATCTTAATTAATAAGGCTTTATTACATATGGATATATGGAAATGGAAGAATACAAATAAAAGGTCACTAACCAGAAAGCGTTAGTATCTCAGCCCACTGCAGATTATTTCATAAATAATTAGAGAAGGGGCATTGGGAGAGAAAAGGTAAAACTGTCCATGGATTAACATGTCCTACTGGTAATTGTTTTTATAATTAGTCATATTCAGGATTTATATAACATTGATTTGAAAAGATAACAATGAAACCCAAAGAAGAATTGTGTCCTATAATCCATAGAAATAGATAATACACAAATTTCTGCATAATTTTTTAGAATTGAGAACCTACTCCGGAGCGGCAGGCAAAAATATTCAGCCCCTCTTCCCTGCTAACAGAGGATCCCTCCTTCCACCTCCCTGATAGCTGACATTTCCTTCCTTCCTTCCTTCCTTCCTTCCTTCCTTCCTTCCTTCCTTCCTTTCTTTCTTTCTTTTAATATTTTGTTGATTTTTTACAGAGAGGAAGGGAGAGGGATAGAGAGTTAGAAACATCGATGAGAGAGAGTCATCGATCAGCTGCCTCTTGCACACCCCCTACTGGGGATGTGCCTGCAACCAAGGTACATGCCCTTGACCAGAATCGAACCCCGGACCTTTCAGTCCGCAGGCGGATGCTCTATCCACTGAGCCAAACCGGTGTCAGGGAGCTGACACTGTCTGATATCCACTGAGCCAAACCGGTGTCAGGGAGCTGACACTGGCTCCTTTCAGGGGCAGCTCTGAGGCGAGAGTTCTCCCACGTCTCAGGGAAGTGTCTTCTGACTACGCGCCCCTCCTGTCTTCCTGAGACACACATATCAGGTCTTTCCTCTGTCCTGTGCCTCAGGCCTTTAAATACTTGGTGGTAGTGATCATGGCACTTTAATTATTCTTTTTGGGCCAAAATGTCTTCATTTCTCAAGACCTCTCACGATCCTGAGATGGCTTCCTTTGCCCAAATTTGTGTTTTTCAAGTTCGATCAGCTGCTCCCTCTTCGATGGGGACACAGAGTTTCTAACAACCCAGCACAGAAGGCAGTTGGCCTTTCAGGCACCCACATGGGCTGTTCCCCTTTGCTTATGGCCAGCAGCTTCCCCCACTCACCTCAGCAACCTCTAGTCTAGTCTTGCCTCTCCCCCCCCCCCCCCAATTTATTTTTTAAAAATGTAACTTTTTATTAATTTCAGAGAGAAAGGGAGAGGGAAAGAGAGAGATTAACATCAATGGTGAGAGAGAATCATTGATTGGCTGCCTCCTGCAAGTCCCACACTGCAGATTGAGCCTGCAATCTGCGCATGTGCTCTGACCCGGAAGTGAACCTTGACCCCCTGGTTCATGGTGGCCTTTCAACAGCTGAGCCACGCCGGCTGAGCTCCTCTTGTCTCTTTGAACCCGAGATGTTTATTCATCCATATGC
Source organism: Pipistrellus hanaki (assembly GCF_964339955.1). NCBI lineage: Eukaryota > Metazoa > Chordata > Mammalia > Chiroptera > Vespertilionidae > Pipistrellus > Pipistrellus hanaki. The sequence continues at coordinate 83,488,261 of NC_140509.1, forward strand.
CTCTCCTTACCTAATCACTCCTTTGCTGACATCTCTGTGGTAAGTGACCTTCCTTATTTTGCTAATAATAATAGCTAACTTTAAACAAAATCCTTTTTTTAAAATTTTTTAAATTTTTTAAATTTTTATGGATTTTTAATGACAGAAACAAAATCTTTATTGTTGAAAGCATTACATATATTCCCCTTTTTACCCATTAACCCCTTCCAGCCCGCCCCCACCCCCGCCCCAGGCCTTCACCACCTTATTGTCTGTTTCCATGGGTTATACATATATGCATTCAAGATCTTTGGTCTAGCCGAGACCGGTTTGGCTCAGTGGATAGAGCGTTGGTCTGCGGACTGAAGAGTCCCGGGTTTGATTCTGGTCAAGAGAATGTATCTTGGTTGCAGGCACATCCCCAGTAGGAGGTATGCAGGAGGCAGCTGATCAATGTTTCTCTCTCATTGATGTTTCTAACTCTCTCTATTATCCCTCTCCCTTCGTCTCTGTAAAAAAAAATCAATAAAATATATTAAAAAATATCTTTGGTTGATTACTTCCCACCCACCCACCCTTCCGTGCCTTCCACTCAGAGCTAACTTTTTTTTTATTATTCATCACGCTAAGGGTTTATATGGACTGTGCCATTTAACCCTAAACAAAGCCTCCAGTGCTGCTATAATCATTTTAAGATGGGGAGACTGAGGCTCAGCAGATCAGGACCACACACACAGTACGGCTTTGAACCCAGCTGTCTGAGGCTGGAGCCCTGGCTCCCGGAGGCAGGCCAAACTGCAGAAAACTCCAGAATCTGCTCTGAGAAAGCCTTGCATTTTCCTGTAGGAGCGAAAGCCTTCTCAAGGAGCTCCCTCGCCCCCCCTCTCTCCTGGGCTCAGAGACAGGCTCTTGGCCCGGCTCTTCGCCTCCGTTTGCTTCTCCTCTGGGCTCCCAGGTCACTGAGTCCCCAGGGCGGGGTGAAATCCGTCTGGATCCAAAACCAGTAAAAACCTACGGTTCTTTCCCCCAGTGTTTAATTTCACTCAAAACACCTTTGAGCGATAAAGTCATTTAAGGAGCTCCAATAAAATGCTGTTCTTCCTGGGTTAAGATATAAACAAATTCTAGTTGGTTTTTTGTTGTTGTTGTTGTTTTACTGCTAGTACTTGTGCTGGCACACACATATTTGATCAAGTGAATTGAACAAATAAAGGGAAGCTGCACTGTTTACGACGACTCGTTTTTATTTATTCCCTCCATATTTATTGATGCAACTTAGAGTAAGGGCCTTTTCTAGCCCTGGGGCACCAAAGTGAGCCAAACAGATATGGGGTCTTTACTCATAGAACTTCCATTCTAGTGAGTGTAGGGAGATGTGAACAAGTAGATGCTGTCCTGGCTGGTGTGGCTCAGTAGCTAGAGCATTGGCCTGCAGACAAAAGAATCCCAGGTTCAATTCTGGTCAAGGGTCTGCACCTGGGTTGCAGGCTCCTCCCCAGATCAGATCCTAGTCAGGACTTGTGCAGGAGGCAATCAGTCCATGTTTTTCTCTCACATCGATATTTCTCTTTGTGTTTCCCTCTCTCTTCTACTCTCTCTAAAAGTGAATGGAAAAACATCCTTGGGTGAGGATTAATAAAAACCACAAACAAAGGACCAAGAAAAACAAGCAGATGGTTAGTGTGTCAGGTGCTGGTCATGAGCAAAGTGAACCCAAGCTTCAGCTGAGCTCAAGGAGGGAAAGAAAGGATTCACTAGGAGCCACTTGAGCAGAGACTGGAGGGAAGCAGGGAGCACAGATCTGAGCAAGAGTGTCCCAGGTGGGAGGAGAGGCAGTGGCCCGGTGGGGGAGTGTGCTTGCTGTGTGAGGGAAACAAGAAGGGCTGATGCCCCCAGGGAGCAGGTGGTAGAGCCAGGAGCCTGGGGCCCTACGGGTGTGTGGTGGGGAGATCCTGTCAGGCCCTGAGCTGATAGAAAGCCTATGGGCCTCTGAAAAGCACGTTCTGAGTCGTTGTTGGGGGATTGGGGGCAATGCTAGCTGGTCTGTGAAGGGAAAGGTTGGTGAAGAGACTGAATGACTGTATGCCCAGAGCAGAGACCAGGCTAGCAAATAGGATGAAGATATTAATCTCTCTGGGGGATCAGTGTGTGCGCGTGCGTGTGCCCACATACCTGCTTTTATCCCTATTAAGCAATTATATTGCATTCTGAATCTCAGAATCCTGTCCCATGACTTCTTTTCTATGACAAAGTCTTCATAGAAGTGTCAGGTGTTGTCATCTGACGGGAGTGCTGGTCTGGTTTGACACCATATCACTCTTTACTGCTAATGTTTGGGAGGAAAGCTTGTGGCTTTTCCTACTCGTTAAACACAGCCAAGTCCAGTGCTCCCAGTTACAGCTCAGTGTCCCACGGGAAGGGGGAAGGGGACAATACACTGATCAGATTCTGTGCCTCAAAGTCATCCCAGTGCCTGCTGTGCCACCTGTAAATGCTTGTTACGTTAAATGAGCTAAAGCACCCATTTGGAGTCCAGGGGCTCATCTATCCCCTTCTCAGATATTTACTCTGCACCCACTGTGCCAGAAACTGTACTAGGTGCTGGCCATTCAGAAGAGAACAGACAACATCTGGCTCCCAGAACATTCCATTCTGGGTGAGTCTTTCCAGTGTTCACCACCCAGTTTCTTATGGCAGCGGCCACTGCTTGGTGGTCCCTGGTACCCACCAAGGATGGCAGAAGAAAGAATATCTTGATGCTTCTTTTTGAATATCAATTTTTTCAAAAATGTTTTTCTCATCATTTGTGTGTGTGTGTGTGTGTGTGTGTGTGTGTGTGTGTGTGAGAGAGAGCGCGCGCGCGTGCCCCTGTTTATCTGGGGCCCTACACACAGGCTTTGTGTGCTTATCAGGTAATCCTGCAGTAAGAGTAGGAATCAACATTAAGCCATTGTTTTCCAAAAGGAGCCAAGGAGTGGTAATTTACATGGGGCTTCAGTAATGTTCTGGATTGCATCATCTCCTCCCAGGTGATATGTGACCTTATTTGGAAATAGGGTTGCTTTGGCTGTAATTAATCAAGTGAAGATGAGGCCAGGCAGCTGGGTGGACCCTTATTCCAGTGACTGGTGTGTGTCTAAGTGGAGGTTACAGGAACACAGAGATGTAGTCACAGGAGGCAAGAACACTGTGTGACAACAGAGGCAGAGACTGGAACGCTGCAGAGGGCGGGTGGCCAAGGAAACAAGGAGTGCTGGTCAACCCCCAGAGGCTAGGAAGACACAAGGAGGAATTCTCCTCTACAGTTTCGGAGGAAGGATGGCCCTACAGACACCTGGATGTTGGACTGTAGTCTCTAGAACTGTGAGAGAACGATATTTCTGTTGTTTTAAGCCACCCAGTTTGTGGTCCTTCATTACAACATCCCTGGGAGACTAATCCAGATGGCACTATCCTACAGCCTCCTCAGACCTGCCTTGTGCACACATATTTGATCAAGTGAATTGGTCAAATCTTCCTTGTAGCGAAATGAAATTGTTTGCTTGCATTAGACCTCCTGAGGTCCTGGAGGAAGGACTGGGCTGTCAGGTCATAGTGCCATGAACTTCTTGGACCGTCAGGTCATGGTGTCATTTTATGAGCCTCGATCTGGGATTTGTTAGCCTTTTCTCCAGTGTCTGGAGCTTGCGGATCAGTTCTGACCATGAAGCCTGCTTCTTAAAAAGATCAAACTTCACAAATGTAAAGACCTCAGCCTGACAGCAGAAAGTTCACATGGCTGTCTTATTCATCACAGGCTAAGGATAATCCACCACATGATGGGTTGGGATTGGGAAAGCAATATTTTCCTTCTTCCTGAATCATCACCTGCATTTGTTGAACATTTTTATTTTTTTTTAAAGAAACATACTTGCTTTTTATCAGAAATCTTCTAAATTACGGTTGACCCTTGATCAACCGGGGGTTAGAGGCACTGGCCCCTGTGCAGTTGGAAATCCATACTCATGACTACCCCAGAACTTAATAATTGTAGTGTTTGTATAGATTCTCAAATCTAAGAAATGGACTTGAACTTACCATGTAGATATTAAATTTAGCAATAAAAGTATTGCTAGATTGGGTAGCATGTTGATGCACTAAAATACGTACCTTACTTTAAAAAATATTCTACTGACACACACAAAGGGAATGGGATCCAACCTTGGCAGGCTCCAGGGCTCCTTCAGGGCCTGGCCCTCAGCTCCAAAGGCCCGACACAGAGTTCCGGTCCAGTCTCCCACTGCCCGGATGTGCACACTGAAGAAGTCCTCCTGGGGCGCGGAGGTGAGGGTGAAGGGGTGCCACTCCAGCCAGGATATGGACGGGCACTGGATCAAGACGTACTGCCCGGGTGCCATGCGGAAGTGACGCTTTCTCATGTGAAGTTCCAGGACCCCCGACGGATGGCTCACCACCTAAAACAGAACAAGGGAGTTGATCTTTCTACCCAAGCCAAGTAATAAGAAAAGAGCCTGCATCACATCAAAGGTTTTTTTACATTTTTTAAATAGACTTTTTTTGAAGTATAGTTTACATATAGCGTTTGTAATGAGCCTCCACGCGTCTCTGACATCATGTTTATGTCCTGGTTGGAGTTCAATCCCGCCACAGTGATGTCTGAAACCTGGGTAGCTGCACCCAGGTGCCACGTGGTGTCTGGCACGTGGCTTTATGTCTGAGATGGCCCAGCTTCCTTAGCATAGTTAACCGGACCCAAGAGAACAGACACTAGCACATCACGTATTGCCCATCACTGTGCTTCAAGTTATTAAAATAGTCAATTAGTGAACAGTCATTTAGAAAAATAGTGAATTATCTCCTCGTTTTAAAAATGTAGGTTCTGTTTTAAAGGATCTGAATCGCTTCTCAATCCTTTGTGAATTAGCCCTGGTATTTCTTCCTTGTAAGTGGGAAGCCCTCTTCAAGCTTACTCTGAAAGGTTTCCTTTTGTTTGAGTCACGTGCCATCTATCTCCTTCCTGCACGCTGAGTGTTAGTAGAGGAAGCATCATGCAAATCTCTTATCACTGTTATAAGAACTTTATAACCCACTGCTTATCAGAGGCAAGAAACTAATTTTCCTTTTTTTAGATTCCCATCAGCTTTCTGAAAAATCTCTCCAGGTCCCAGGTCTTTTATTGTGGCAAGAGTTATAAGGGAACAAAATCTCGTGTCCAGATTATGTGACAATGTTTTTCCACACATGCGAGAATTTCACCGCATTTTAATCACTGGTTCTGTTTCTCTTCTCCCTACTGATTCTGCCGCAAAATTGTCTCCCCAGTAACAGCTTTAGTAGATTTCTAGACGTTTACTGTCTAGCGTTTGATACAGCCTCATAGGCTTTGGTGCTTAGCTTGAAAATAGCAATGTGGCAACAGCTTAAAACAGAAATATGGAGCAATTTCTAGGCTTCTGCTCTCATGAAGATAGTTAAAGGGATATAGTATCCTATTAATACAGTATTAGCAAAGTGGTATAGGCTTGGTTAGCAGAGAATTTCCTCTTAGACATTTAAAAAACCGGGGGCAGAATATTTGGTACTTTTTCAGTCTCCTAGACCAATGGTCAGCAAACTCATTAGTCAACAGAGCCAAATATCAACAGTACAACGATTGAAATTTCTTTTGAGAACCAAATTTTTTAAACTTCTTCTAATGCTACTTCTTCAAAATAGACTCGCCCAGGCTGTGTTATTTTGTGGAAGAGACACACTCAAGGGGCCAAAGAGCCTCATGTGGCTCTGGAGCCACAGTTTGCCGACCACAGTCCTAGAGCATGCATTCCTGGTCTGTCTGCTCATATCTTATTCCTGCACGAGGTAGATATTGGTGAGCCATGGGTAGGGTTGGCGAGATTAGAAAATGCTACCACAGAGCAAGTGCCACTCATTTTACTGGGCAGAGCTGATCCTGCATCCTTCCTCTCTACTTTGAGGCCCTCAGCACACACCCCCCCTGAGAGTGACTGTTTCTCCATCTTCTGTTCAGTGATTGCAGGTGTGAGAGTATGGGCTTGAACACACATGCATATCATTTATATGTTTACAGAATCTGTGCCTCAACGTGGTGAAGGAAGCTATTACCAGTGTAAAGCAGGCTCAGTCCCTCTGGAGAGAAACTGAAGTAGAGAGAAATACAGCCAATTTGTGTGCTGCCCCACAGCCTTTATCAGAATTCAGTGCACTAGTCTGGAGCCCTGGTCCCTGCCTTCGGTTAAATTAGTCACACGAAAGGATGTGCAGGAGGCAAGCAATTATTAGCACAGAAGATGAGCCTCTAAATTATAGACAGTTCTGCAATAAAGATGGCAAATTAAAAACTTGGGCTAATAAAAAATTTCCATCTACACGCAGGCTTTTATTCCGACATAAAGCTACATGCATACCTTTGTAATGACAACTTCTTGGTGAAATCGCCAGATCCTAATTAGTCTTTCACATGCATACAGGACCACAGGGCCTAAAACCCATTTCCAAGCCTGGAGAGAGAGAGAGAGAGAGAGAGAGAGAGAGAGAGAGAGAGAGAGAGAGAGAGAGAGAGAGAGAGAAAGAGAGAAAGAGAAAGAGAGAGAAAATGAAAATAGAATCTAAATACCTTCAATTTGAATCAAATCAATATGTTACATGATGGGGTTTAGACAGTTTTCTTTAACTTTGGGCCAGTTGTCAACAACAAAGATGTCTCCTCGTATTAAATACTAGAACATTCAATTATTCCTTGAAGTCTACAAGCTTATTTAAGAGATTAAACTCTTCTCTATTGGTTTTTATGCTCACTTGATCAATGATGCCTTTATGTAATCAGAAATAATTGAATTTGCAAAGAAATAAGAAAGCAGATTGATGTTTATGTTCCATATGATAGGGTCATAAATGCTCTCAAACTCTGCCAAAGTCAAAAGCTTATAAAACTACATTACTGAGCCAACATAAAACATGGGAAATTAAATAAAAACATTTCAAAGAGTAATTTGGGTGGCCAGAATGCATCACAACTTGGGGGTCTACCTAGAGGAGTACCCCCACCCCTCCCACACATATACACTCACACATGCAGGCACAGCCAATATGATCTGGAATAAAACATGAAGTTAGTTTCTCAGTATTTTCAACCCATGTTTACAGAGTCAGAACAAAAGCCTCAACTCACTGTTACAGTTCCCGTGGTTCTGGTCTCCGTAGCAGTGAGCATCACTATTGTCACCAAAGCCCACCCATGTTAATCTTTTCTGATTATAAACTGCATTATTGATGCTCATTTGACCAGCAGGCTATTCCTGTCTCGGGTTGGGGAAAAAATAAGGTGTCTTTTTTTCCCTAAAAGGAAATGAATAGAAACTTTAAAATTTTGAAGCTTTCTCCTAGGTCTTATACCAAACAAGCCCACAGGGCATACGGTACTCTGGCTCTTTTACAGAAGTAAAGTAGAAATGAAGGCTCAGCAAGATCAAATGGTCCAGGGGCACAGAGGCCATAAGATGCACAGTAAGGACGTGAACCCCAATGTGCCTGGCCCCTGGACTGTGCTCTTTCTAGGACCCCAATGCCTCCTTGAACATTTACCATGTCATCACACTTCTTCCTGTCCAACGCTGACATAGGTACTGATACTTGTTTTACAAGACTTTAGAAACATATTCACTGAATTTCAGGATGCTAAGTGTTCTTGGAGATCTAGTGTGATTTTGCATGTACCTGTATAGAATTACAAACCAGAATGGGTATGAGTTGCTTGGGAGACAGGTCTAGATCACAGAGACCCAGGACTATAACTGCATCCATTTCTCCGTTTTCCTGAATTCCCTCCCTGGCTCACTAGACCCAGCACAACGTACTACCTTAGGAATAGGAGAATGTCCTGGAAATTCACCGATGGACTCACTGTCTTCACCACTCCCTAGTCCCTTGCCTGCTATCCTGCTCCGTCTTTCCTGTGGACAGGTCATAAGCACTTCCGCATTATTTTTATTCCTATCATCTTTCTTGTTGTTGTGCATTCTCTTTTACTTATTTCTGGGCGTGTTTGCACCACCCCTCTTCTCTCCTACGTCAGCCTTCTCTGCTTTTCCCCGGGGAGCCTGCTGTTG